>NW_011967219.1:1664731-1681126 GCF_000949405.1 Vollenhovia emeryi
ACCCTGTATATTTATTGTGGAATTCTTGTATCAAGAATATTATCGTCAATTGTACCAAAAATTAGTAAAATTTTCTTTTCATTTTTGATATAAAGTCGACCAGCATAGTTTCGATTTTGCTGCGTACTTTAATTCCGTAAAAGAGTTTTGCATTTCTATGAAGCCAATTAAAAGATTATTTCCAACTAAGAATGTCGATAAAATAGACGGCTTAGGATCCCCTTAATAATCGGCGAGGAATCCGCTCGCGGTGGCAGAAGCGACGCGTCTCCCTCCCGCGAGCGAGCTTTCGCCATTCGAAGGAGTGAAAAGCGGATGTAGGCCGGCGTTAGGGCGCGTTTCTTACACACGGCCGTTAAACGAGAATCACCTCGGGGGTGCGATGGGGGTAGGAACAATAATATTATTCGAAGCATGGGCTCTTTGACATAATTGTCATGGCGTGGTGCCGCTAGTAGTCTTTAGCTGCGTTTTACGATCCATTCAACGATCTCGCTTAAATCTCCAAGTGCGGCCGTTACTCGGATTTGCATTTTACGAGTGAACGGGCAAAGGTGGACTACGACAGATCGGAGAAAGCGAGACAGGAAGTCAAGGAGCAAAGGGAACCGGACAGAGACGACGGCGGGCGGCGCATGCACGTGCTGCTTATGCATTCATATTCTTTCCGATAGTATAATTTCTTCGTCAACCACCATTGGTCGGGTGCTGCCCACCGTAACATTAATTAACACCGTATCTCGCTGACCGCCCGTAAGCGCATTTATTTTCATGCCGCTTCCGCGCTCTCCCGCTACGATCTTCGCCGGGACTTCAGAAGCTAGTGCCACTTTTGTCCCCATTCGCAGCCCCGCACTCGTAACAAAATTTACTCTTGTATTTTCTTTTTATCAGGCTGAAGTCACTGTCTTTTTAAATCCATCGACAGATTGAAGGAGGTCGTAAAGCGTTTATTAGTGGCGCTGCTGAAATGAGTCTTCCCGATGGGTTTCGCCGGCTTGGTGCACGCCCGTACCTCGCCGAATGATTGGCACGGATAAGGAAAGTGATGACGATCGGAATAATGGTACACGGTGCCTGCCAGTATGTAGCGACTTCGTTCGAGGGCGCGGATGAAGTGGTCCCCTTTTCACTTAGGGGACGCGGAACCTGCTAGCTTTCACGGAGGGTCGAAATGATGAAGAAGTCCAAAGAGGAAGTTGAGTTCGAATCACGAGGGTGAATGCTACTTCCTCTCGAGCATCAAGTGGAGTGTACGCGATGGCGCAACCAGCTAACTCCTCACGTACATCACGCTTAGAACATCTACTTTTATTCGGAAAATACGGGGTGACTCGCGGTGGGCGCGCAATCCCCTGTGTAAAATCTAGGGTCAATATTTTTCCAAGGCGTGTAACTTGTGCGCGTATTACGTAGATTTATCGTTATTAGCGATTCGGTTACTTGCACTCCCTTGGGAAAATACATCTCAGAAAACCTTGAAATTTTACTTTAGAAATATAAGAAATACGAAAAGTAAATTTGGACACTTTAAACTTAAAACTTAGTTTAAGAATTTACCAGAAAACCTTCAGAATTGTGAAAAGTATACGACACAATTTATAACACTATAATTATGATAAATAATAAATAATAATAAACATTATAAATTGTATCGTATACTTTTTACAATTCTTAAAGTTTTCTTGTAAATTCTTAAAATAAGTTTTAAGTTTAAAGTGTCCAAATTTATTTTTCATACTTCTTGTTTTTCTAAAGTACAATTTTAAGGTTTTCTGAGATATATTTTCCCAAGGGTTGGCTATCTAAAAATTACTTTAAGTGTCGAAAATTACGCTAAAATTTTTAACTTCTTTAAATAAACTGTTAGATTTGAAAGATTACTTTTAAAAACCTTAATTTCATTTAAAGTAAATGTTTTCAAGGGCTAGCGCGCACTGAGTGCGCACTAAAGCTCGTTTGTAGCCAATTTTTATATTTAAGGATCGTCTAAGCGTCTCTTTAAATACTTTTCAGCCTTTTTAGTAAAATCTACGTAGCAGCCATACGTCATTGTTTTGGCTAAAAACGTTTTCGAATATGTATTTAAGACGACCTTATGTGCACTCAGCGCGCACTAGTGCAAGCAGCCGAATTCACTACATAATATTCGCGCGATTACGATTGATTGTTACAGTAGACGAGTGATGGACGAGTTTTTAAATGAGACGTCGAGACGATGTCTTTGCGTGAAGAAAAAAGTTTACGGGAACAAGAACAGGAGAAGGGAATGTACATAGCGACAGCGAAGGCGATGCACTTGAATTAACTTAGAGTGTATTTCTAGCACTCTAGGTTTAGCTCCGGAACACTCACGGTATGTTATATGCTGGCAGAAGACCCCGCGACAGTCTCTTCTCTCTCTTCGTGGATCCATCGCGCTATTGCATTCCCAATGACAGCGAGGCATGTTTTCCTCGATCAACGCATTGACACGAATATCCAATACCTAGTTCGCGCATCTTATCGGTCTTTGCAAACAAGTAAGAAACTCACATTTACGAATTAAATCGCCAGATCAGTCGAGAGTCAGAATATATCCGCGCAATCGCAATTGGATCTCGAGAGCTTACGGGCGATAACCGCGGAAGATAAGGGAAGCGTCTCCACCGTCAATGGTGTAAGGGGACCGCGACGCCTCATTTACGCGATATCGGAATCACCTGTTTCCGAGCGTTGGCCCTTATCGATCGTAAATACAGGTGTGTTCTTGGATGATCGAGTAGAATAGAGAGGGTGAGAGAGACAAAGGGAGAGAGACAGAGAGGAGATAGAGAGAAGGAAGAGGGTGGCATGAGAGGAATGCACGCGAATGAGGAAAGAGAAGACACGCTTACGTGAACAAGTCGTGTCCTCGGGTGAGCATTCAGGTTTCGGTCGTTTGGGTGGCTGCCTGCCTGCCCGTGTTACCCGATGCCCCCTTCACCTTCACTGCACATATAAGGGCTGCGAGCACCGGCCCCCGCGCACGCACCAGCGAAAAAAATGCATACGCATACGATAACGGGGGTGCGTGCCTGAGGGCTATCCTTATGGGGCTTGGGGAGGCCATACAATACTTTAGTAACCCCGTAATACCTCCCCTTTCACGCAGGCAGGAGGGCAGGCAAGCGAGGCAAGGCAAGGCAAGGTAAGGCAGGCAGATAGAACCTCGGAGTATAAAGTAGCCAACCGCTGCACCTTCTCTTTTCTCTACCGGTGTATACATCGGGATTAAAGGGTTGCCGAGAGGGATGGCGGTATCTCACGTTTGTGTGCCAATTTATCAAGCGCCGCCGATATGGGGTGGATGGCTTCTCGCTTCCGTCGCTACGAGGAATTCGGTTACTTCCTTCTCGAGCAGGACTTCGAGTCCAATTCGCGATAAGTATGAATAAAAAAAAAAAAGACGGGATCAGTGGCACTTGGCGAGAGATAATTCCGAATTTGCAGTAAATATTATTTATTATAAAGAATGTGAAAGTTAAACTGCATTATCTTGTATCAAATATTTTTAAGTGGATTGGCGAAAGGCAAGCAACTAATTTCATGCAAAACATTAATAATTTCCTCGTGTCACAGAAGAAAAGTAAAATAGAATTTTTAAACTCTTTTATTTAATATTCTCAAGTTTTTTGTAAAAAAAATGTTTATGTATTTTGTATCAATTTGAAATCATTACAAATCGTTCTACGTAGCGAGTCGTACGTTTCCACTTACATCACGCGTCGGTAGAAACAGACGTTATAGAAAGACAATCTTTTAAAAGTTTGCCTCGTGCTTATGCATTTATCTTTTCGATAAAATATTTTTTTTTGGATAGCAAGTTACGATACTACGTAGCTTAGGCACTGATAATTTCAGAGGCCGTGAGCTGTCAAACCGGTACCGGCTCGTGCATATTCGCTATAACCACATCAGGATTTATTATCGCGTAAAGATTCCGGGTCTAGTGAATAAACTACGATCGGATAACGACGGCACATAATTATCCCGTAATTTCAGCGGAGGGTCCCAAGATCGCATAATCGTGACACGGAGAGTGGTACGGAGACCGGGGCTGAATGGGGCGAGTAAACGAGCGGAGGTTCCGCACGAGGCGTACGAATCACCGCGCTGCTGGTAATTAAAAACAGCGGCCGCGGGCGGCGGCGGCGGCGGCGGCGGCCCTTTTGGACGTAGGTAGCGGTCGCTTTCGTGCGCCGACTGGAATTCCGTTTTGCAGCCCTGCAGGGCGGGCGCGGCGCAGGCAGCGGCGCCAAAAAGCGGGGTGCATAAATCGCGCGGGTGCCGAATATTCGGGTATTCCCCCGCTCGCTCCCTCGGTTTCTCTTCATCGGCCGCGGACGAAGAGAGCTCGCTGCAACTCCCGGCTGCAGTCGAACCCGAGACACACGCGTGCACGTGCACGCACGCACGCACGCATACGTATACACGCGCGCGCACACCTACTCGTCGGCCCTCCTATTTATAACGCGAAATTCCCGGAAGGTGAAGGCAGATAGCATCGAACCACCGACATGTACGAAAGAGGACCTACCCATAATTTTCCCCCGATTCGTGGGCTGTCGACCACCGGCCACCGGCTGCACGCACATCCGCATTCGATCAAGCCGCGCGCACCGCGAACTTCGCTCTCCTCCTCCTTCTTCATTTCGTTGCCTCTCACCCCTCCTCGCACTCCCCGCCCACGCTTTTGATCCTCCCCCATGCGTGCGGGCGAGCTCGAATTTTTCGACTCTGTACCTTGTCCTCGTCGGAACGCGCTGATCTTTGCTTTTCAATTCGTTTGGAAAGATTTTAAGTTGGCTAGAAGAGGATTTAGATCCCTCGCCTCTAATAATTCTCTTTAATCGAGGAACAGTGATTATTTCGGCATTATTTCGACGTGATAACGGGTTGCCAGAAAAATTAATTACAATTGTTACTTTTTCTTAATGTATTGTAATAAGATGACAAAGGCAAATTCTAATCCCGTTAAATGCCGCGGGAACCTTATAATACAAAATTGTTAAACTAACAAGAATTTATTTTACAAAGCTATGAGTTCGATTTTTAATGCAAAGCTTTTAGCATTTCTAAAATCGTTTTTTCAAAAGAAAAAATGTTTCAAAAATTAATTCGGATTCATCGTAGAAATTAGCTGTCATAGTACGAGATAACTGTATAATTTTCTACCTCAACTGACATCCAATTATAGGTTCCCTCAGGTTACCCTATCTCCTACAAAGTAGCGCGGTGTAGCGCAAGGTGACGCGAAATCGGTAATCGGCCGCGGGAATTCTGGGAAGATAATAATATTTGCCCCGATGGCAATCAACCGTCCAGACGGCGGCCAGACAAGACAATGATAGATCAATCTTGCGAGTCTCGCACGCTCGGATGCGCGTCACGTCAACCCGTTCACCCGCTTCGCGACCTCACGATCGTGTTTGCCGACGTCGGCCTGGCTGACGACTTTAGGAAAGAGTCACCGACGACCGCGGTACACGACCGTGACCAATTTACAAACGGCAGCCGTCATTTCTCGGCAGTGCTAAGCGCGTCTTCCTTCCAGCCGCCGAGTCAGTAGCCCCGGATCGGTCGGGAGGTCAACGGTAACGAGAGGCAGACGGAGCCGCAAATTCAGGAAGTGCTCCTGCTCATGATAATCATGATGAGCAGCTTGGATTTTTCGCGGTTGTCACGGCGCCATCTCGCCATGATAAACGGTGCCGTCGAAAGGGGTTCGATACGTGATAAAGGGGAGTACTAGTTTTTTTAAACAAATAATTCGAGCATTTTCAAAAGGATGCGATTACTAAATTTATCTGTTTTAAACTAATTGTTATCTTGATTGTTACCTCTTTGTGCCAATGACTGCTTTAATAAAGTTAAATTTTTGCATTCTGTGTGTGTGTGTTGTGTTTAATAAAATAAAAAACTATTATACATGTAACGTAAATCCAATTTGTTCAACATTTTTAATAAGGTTCTTTTTAAAATAAACGATTCGATGAAGAAGAAATAATTTAATATTATTTTGGTTTCACATCGTGATAACGGGATTGCTTCAGGATTAGTGAAAAAATCCTTTTAGCATATAAGTAGTGATACAAATTTTTCCATTAATTCTCAGATTGCAGAAAAAATAGACTGGTTTCATAAATATTGTAGTTAGTCTGTCATTGTAATTTAAGAATTAAAAATATATATTAATATATTTTAACGACAAAAAATATAATAACATTATAATTATTTATTTCTCGAAACAACGCATATTGTATTCGAATTGCGTGATAACGACTTTAAATATTTGTGTGCGATAGTCAACTTAAGTAATGCAAAAAATGTAACAAAATAATTTGTTGATTATCCTAAGCATATTTCTTTAATTTATTATCATTTATGTGAGTTTTATCTTATTGACCTTTAATCTAACTGCAATGCTTATCAAGAGGGCGTTAGCAAACAGAGCATTTCTGAAGCTGTGCAAAGTCGTGACTCACAATCAATTAAAAACGATTATAGGAAACAAAAATTATTTTGTTTATATCTTAAAAACATTGAATCGATTACTTTTTTATTTGTATTGCATTTATTTAAATATAAAATTCTTTTCTACAAAAACCATTTAAACGAATAATCATATTATTTATATTAAATGCATGTAACAGCTTCTTAATAGAGTATAATTAGATTAGAATCAACATATATTTTGGGTTCAAGAAATTTTCTAATTAATGATTTATTAAACAGAGACACAACAAGAGCTTGAACCCAAAATCTATGTTGATTCTAATCTAATTATACTCTATTAAGAAGCTATTAATGTGCATTTAATATAAATAATATAATTATTCGTTTAAATGGTTATGTGTGATTATGTAATTTAATTACATAGAAACAATGATTTAACGAACATGAGAAGTAAGTTATGAAATCTTTGAAGAAGAAAAGAAAATTTAAGTATAATTTGCCATATCTACAGTAGTGAACGAAATAAATTTCTATTTCCTCTTAACAAATATTTGTTGATTACGACATATTCCCACTAAAGTCTAATCACGTTTAATAATATCGAATTTCAAATAGAGAAAACGATATCGATAAGGATAATAGTGCCTTGTCGATAATATCGATTAATCGAGTTTAAAAAGTATCGAAAGGGCAATCGACTTCTAGTTTAAAAGAGAAACGTTGATTAGTCGATTAGTCGAGAGCACTCGAACGTTGCTCTCATTCCTGATAACTAGCAGAGAGAAACCTGAGAACGGCCACGCCGGCGTTTTACTTGATACCGTTTTCGCTTGGCTGATTCCAGCGCCTTACGCCTATTTTCATTTTTGGAACTATTCCGCTACACCCATTTTCAAGCATTGCCGATAAAGTCTCCACTTGGTGCGTGTCTGTGCTACGCCCATTTCTCAAGCGGGTAATGAAGTGCTCAATTTTGGTTGTGTTCCGTGCTGCATTCATGCAATGTCGGTAACACGAAAGAGTTATATTTTTCGTAATGCCCTTTCTACACTCATGCCCATTCTACACCTAGGGATGATCCTACTTGTGGCTCATCCGATACCCCTTCTATACCTAAAGCTAATCCTACTTGCAGCTTATCCGAGGGAGTGGTATAAAGTGTAAAAGGTTTACACTTTGGTTGGTTTCCAATCGTACCAAAGTACAACTACAGTGTACCCTTTTACACTTTATACTACTCCCTCGGATAAGCTGCAAGTAGGATTAGCTTTAGGTATAGAAGGGGTATCGGATGTGGTAAAAGTAGGATCATCCCTAGGTGTAGAATGGGCACTAGGGATGATCCTACTTGTGGCTCATTCGATACCCCTTCTATACCTAAAGCTAATCCTACTTGCAGCTTATCTGAGGGAGTAGTATAAAGTGTAAAAGGGTACACTGTGGTTGGTTTCCAATCGTACCAAAGTACAACTACAGTGTACCCTTTTACACTTTATACTACTCCCTCGGATAAGCTGCAAGTAGGATTAGCTTTAGGTATAGAAGGGGTATCGGATGAGCCACAAGTACACTGAAAAAAATTTCTGGTTGAATATGGACGAAGCAGATAATTCCTTTAGGATTTACCAGAATTCCTTTAGGATTTACCAGAATTCCTGTAATCCTACAGAAATTCTGGTAAATTCTAAAGGAATTCTGGTAAATCCTAAAGGAATTATCTGATTCGTCCATATTCAACCAGAAATTTTTTTCAGTGTAGGATCATCCCTAGGTGTAGAAAGGGCATAACGCGAGCAAGCGAGAATCCCGATCCTCGAGGCTGCTTCGCTTGCTGTTATTCTTATCTCCCTCGCTCCTATTACTGTTTCGTTCGCTCTTATAACGACTGTCTTTTAAGATAATCGTACGCATCTGAAATGTATTCGATGCGTACGATTATCGCGAAAAATTATTTGTTCTATAGTTTTAATTCATATTCAGTTTGTAATAGATTTGTAATATATTTTATCTGTGTGATGAAAATTGGCTATTCACGATTTCTCACGTGTTTTACTATGAATATACCGACGCAACGGTTAGCGCGGATTTCGTACCTATGAAATATCTAATAAGTTTATCTTATTGGACAAAAAATGGCAAACGATAAAGTCACCACATAGATTGTATACGTTATAGTCTGTATGGTAATCATTTTTAGAATATGGCTAATCCGTTCTGAATAGAACAGTAAAATACTCAGCATTTTTTGCAACGTACACGAAAATAGTAATTTTCATGTCGAAGCATTTTTTAAGACATTCCAAAAGAGTGATTTATTTTTCGATTATTATTTATTTTCCGCGTTTCACCTTTTTTGTTAATAAACCTACGAGTCTTTCGTTAAAACCGCGACGCGATTTATAAGAGGTTTGGAGTTATACGCGCGCGATTTAATAGGGATCTTTTTAATCTTGCACATATGCAAGAATAAGTAAAGAAGGGAAGAATATAACCCACCCGAATTTTTGCACATAAGAAGAAATCAACATATATCGTACAACACATTCACATAATACATCAAAGTGGCCAATATTGACCACTAACTCGGCGTATCCCTTCGTTGGACCAGATTGGACATACCTTTCGTTGCTCCTGGCCTTACAGTCTGGTCATTTTGACCAGACATCAGGAAGGAAGAAAATTCCTTCCATAGTCGGATTATTGTCACCGACAAATATTTCGTACGGTTCGAACTGTATGTGAGCGTCGATCATGTAAAAAAAATGCACGACCACGAGAAGTTAATTAAAGAAGAAAATTAATTCAAAATATTTACTGTATAAAACTGATCAAATATATTTCGACATCCGTTATTTGCTCGAGAATAGGTGTTGACTCGATCTTCGAATTCAAAATTCAAGTATAGATACGGAAACAAAATTTACTTCGCGTTATATATATTTTAATATATTTGAATTATATTCCGCGGTAAACTAAAATTTATAATGTTAATAAAGTCAAACAATTAATAATTTCTGAACTTTTTTTGAAAAATCAATCGCGAAAACCGACCGCGAAAACAACAGTAAAAATACGAAGATGCGTGCGACTGTGCACGTATTCATGCGAGACGCATCTTGAAAGTGTATCGCGGGGTGCACATACAAAATAAATGACGTGAGACCCAGAGAAAAGAGACTTTCCGTACGATAGGCCGACAATTGAATATTCCAGTTAATCAATTATTTCAAATCATGTATGAAAATAATATTAAGTTTCAGCGTTCTCGACAAAATATACTGTCTCACGTCATTATATAAATTTTGATATAAATTTGTTAATAAAAAATTGATAGAGTACAAGAGATTAGCTCGACGAATGTATTAATAATGTTCGTCATATTTTGCATGAAAATTACGGGACACCCAACCCTTCGGAGTTAAAATCGCGATCACTCCCTTTCGTTAATGTAAATATATAAAAATAAATACGAAATTATATTGTATTCTATCAATTTTGAGGCAACGGATCTACGAGATATACTAATTTATGTTCTACAATCTACGATCTACGAAATGTACTCTGGGAAAAAAAAGTCAGTTGCAACCCATTTTGAGGCCCACAATTAGTAATCGAATTATTTAGATTGTTCGTAACTCTAATCTTTTACGAATTTTATCCCGCGTAACTAAAAATCACAATTAGCTGTTCTATCTATATCCAAGATATTAAAGTAATACTAATTAATTCTCTCAATTAGTTCTGTCGACGATATTCAGTAACGCAAAGATAATTTTCACTTAAGTGGCAATAACCGAAATGTTAAGTTGCTTAACTACATCAAAAAACGGTCAAAATTTTTCCCAGAGGATCTACGAGATATACTGATTTATCATCTACCATCTACGATCTACAAAATGTAGATTCGTTGCCTCATTAAAAAATTATTTAACTCACCAATCGACGCGCAGCAGCGGAGTTTAACTACGATGAATCTGTAACAGAAAAATATAAGATTTCTATTAAAATAGCGTTCAAGAAAACTAAAAATAGTGCAAGATATAGTTTATATGCGTATAAAACTTTTTATTCGGTTATACTATATGTATGTTTATATGATTATTGCGCGAAAGTTGTTCCGTAAAAGCCGAGATTTTCAAGAGAATAAACTTTTGTAAAATCTCAAATTACTTCTCGTCCTTTAAATATTATTTCGAATTTATGAAATTATGAACTAAAACGATGTAGAAAATTGCATGACAGCCATCGTGCATGGCCGACGGCTGATGGCTGTCATGCAATTTTCTACATTACTTAATTACTGGCGCTAAGTAATTCTTTACGCAATGAAACGACTCGATAATACACCGGAGAAAAGATTAATTTGGCACAAAATGAAAAATTAACACTCACCATAAAGTAGCTCCGCCGGCGCCTGATGCCATCCCCAGGCCACCTCATCCTCTCAGATTATCCTCCAGGACACTCGCGAGAACACAAAAATCGTTCGCGCGATTTTACACTCCCGTTTACAAAGTCGATGTGAACGTATTCATTTTGTTCCGTCAAGTTCGCCTCCACTTCGAGTCGGCGAGTTTTTTAGTCGAAAAACTGCCGAATCTGTAAAGTGTGGCCATCGACAGGAACGGACATTTCACAAATACTTGTTCAAATGGGCTTTGAAGAGTCTTTAATTCGATCGAGTAAAACGGCACTCCCGAACGCGAGGAAAATTAAAACTTTAGGTTATACGCGCACTTTTATACGTTTAATTGTTGGAGAGATTATGTCTTGGCAAGCGATCGATATGTTATAAGTTTTCGTTATTAATCACCGATGTGATTACGGATCGCGACAATTCCTTAAACGCGATGGATAGATGTTAAAACTCTCGTACGAGACGATCGCGTTGCGTAGAATGATCGAGATTCTCGTAGAAAGTAATCGCGTTACGAGGGGCGACGCGACGACACGCGGAACATCCGCCTCGCTCGACTCACTCGCGCCGACTGATTCGGCACAATAGACTGTTTTCGAAAAAAGTGTTCACGGTGCTACGTCATTGTAACCGGCGCTCGAGACCGAGCTGTTTACTACGGCGCGTACATCATTTCTTGGAATTCGTGCTCGGTCAACGGCGCTCGGCATTGTTTACGCGGCAAAGTCGAACCGAGTTAGTGGCCCGCGCCGCTTCGCATATCGTATTGTTTCTTTACGTGTTCGCGACAAGTACGGGAAGAAACTTTGATCGTTTTCTGCGAATAATTAGCGAACGATATCGCCGCGTGATCGCTGAATACTCGCGATAGATACCGAGAGTGAAATTACTTTTTCATTGCGACGATTGCTTCTTCAAAACGATGTGTCTCGATTGTGTCTCGATTGTGTCTCGATAAATTGTTACCTCAGTTGTGTTTATTGTGCGGTGTCGATGTTGAAATGTATAATTTTCAAGTTTTTCGTTTATTAATGGAAATATAATCGTGAAATTTTTCTCTTATTAACGGAATCATATAAATGCTAGTCAGAATGCAGAACTTTGAGTCTTCCACTGCATAGAACTGTTTAGTTTAGAATATACTGAAATATGTTCGGAACTACGCGAAAACTATTTGTATAAAGCCAGAACTCCGTCATTTCGGACAGCAAATCATCTCTATCTGTCTGAAAGACAGTTCTCAGGCAGTATTAATTTTTAAAAAAATTATTTATCGATTCCACTGCATAGAACTATTTAAAAAATACTAAAATATGTTCGGAACTACACGAGAACTATTTTAATAAAGCCAGAACTCTGTCCTTTCGAAGAGCAAGTTATCTCTATCTGCCTTAAACATTTTTCGGACAGTATTAATTTTAAAAAAAATTATTTATCGGTTCTACTGTATAGAACACTGTAGAAAATGTTTAAATATGTTCGGAACTATGCGACAACTATTTGTAGAAAGTCAGAACTCTGTTATTTCGGACAGCAAATCACCTTTGTCTCCATGAGGATATATTTGTAAAGTGATAAAAATTTTTTAAATTATAAAAACTATGTTTTTTCGCCAAAACTCTTTCTAGAACTATTGTAGAATTCTCATGCGATAAAAATTCTAGCAGAAATAATTAGGAAATTATCCGGGGACAAAGTGATTTGCAGCGTGAAGTTTTAGCAAATCAGTTTGCACTTTTCAATTTTTTGGTCTTAAAAGCCAGAACTGTATGTGTTTAATGTATCAGGAACTCTAGAACTATTAGAAAGGAAGTCAGAACTCTCTACAATTAGTGATTTTCCACGAAATGAGATGCCAGCTTCGCACACACCCTAGTTTCACCTAGTTTGAGAGTGAGAAAGATTCCCTAAAATATAAAAACAAGATGGAGTTCGTCGTTCGATATTATCACCTTGACTTTTCTTTCTCAAGAATTTCGAGCTCTTGAATTTGAATGGGCGCCACGATAATCTTGCTCAGGGCGCCAATGTTGCTAAAACCGGCACTGCTGTCCACCATGCCTTCGCCGATTCCAATTGGCAGTTCTTTTATCTTTACTATAATAGTTTTTTTTATATTTTTGTTATTTATTATTATATTTTTACAATTTCTTATAATTTATTTTGTAAAATGTAGGGGAACCTGGGGCATAACGGAACGGCGGGGCATAATGGGATATGATCTATAACTTTTTACAGAAGTGCTGTTATGTATTGAAATATTTTGCAATTATTGCTATTAGATGATCCTTATCGCATGCTGTTATCAGTTGTCATGTTATTTTTAACTGAAAAATGCTATAAATTTTTTAATGCGTTCGCTGCACTCTCCGTGACTCGCTTATAATTTTGTTGATAGATCAACATGAGGCAACAATGATAAAATTCTATTTTTTATTACCATAAGTAATTTTACGCTATTAAACAATCTTTTCTAGTCACTTTAGTAAAGTATTTCTGCACAGATATTGATTATCAATGATATTTTGTATTTATTTAGTGTAAAGGTACATTTGGGGGCATAACGGGACATTAGGCCGTGGGGCATAACGGTACAATAGGTGCGCGCAGCGCACCTCTCTAACCTTTTCTTATTAGGTGACTTGCAAGTGTTAGGTTAAGGGAGCGTGTTTCAACAAGAGAAATTGAACTGAAAGAAACTGAAAATTAACAGCAACATTGAAAGGTATGTACATAATGATTTCTGCTATATTATATTAATTTTATTAGTTAATTATAATATCTATTGTTATTTCTGTAGATGGTTCGAAAATATGTACGAAAAACCGAGAGGCAGAAATGGGATAAAGATGTAATGAATGATGCTGTATCTGCAATTATTGAAGGAAATATGGGTTATCGCAAGGCTTCTAGTATATTTAGAGTTCCCAAAACGACTTTGGAACGATATGTTCAGAAAATGAAAAACAGTTCTGACAAAATGGTTAAAGTTACAAAAGCAGGTGCTTTCAAAACAGTATTCACAAAAGAACAGGAAAAGGAGCTTTGTAATTATATAATTAGCATGGAGCAGAGACTTTTTGGCCTAACTTCTATGGAAGTGAGATCCCTGGCTTTTCAACTAGCGGAAAAAAATAACTTACATAATTCCTTCAATAAGGAAACTCAATTAGCTGGTGTAGATTGGTTACACGGTTTTATGCAACGTCATTCAAACATTTCCTTGAGAAAACCTGAAGCCACATCTGCTGCTAGAGCCATGGGCTTCAATAAAGTTTCAGTTAAAAAATATTTTGATCTATTAACCAGTATCGTTCAAACAAGAAATATAACAGCAGATAGAATATTTAATGTTGATGAGACGGGTGTTACGGTCAATCCAAAGCAACAATCCCGAATTGTGGCCTGTAAAGGTCGTCGACAGGTAAATAGGAAGCATGATAAAGTTAAGTAACACTTTCAAGCAGTATTTTTTTCGATTTTTTTAGAACTCTAATTTGCAGTGGACGTTAGACGAACTAGTAGGTATTAAAGGTATTTAAACTATTTTAATTCTCATTTTTAAACTTATTATTTTACATAAGGTAGGAGCAATAACTTCTGCAGACCGAGGGGAAACAGTCACAGCGGTAGTTTGCATATCTGCCGCAGGTAATTATATGCCACCAATGCTAATATTTCCAAGAAAAAGAATGCAGCAGGAGTTCCAAACGGGTTTACCCCCAGGATCATGGGCTGAAGTCCATTCTTCCGGATGGATAAATAAAAATCTTTTCTTATCTTGGTTTAAGAAATTTATAGATTTCTCAAAACCTTCGTCAACGTCTCCTGTATTGCTGCTCCTTGACGGACACAGAAGCCATACTATAAATCTTGATGTAATTGATCTAGCTAGAGAAAAAGATGTCATATTATTATGTTTTCCACCACATTGCTCCCATCGTCTTCAGCCCTTGGACGTATCATTTTTTAAACCATTAAGTAAATACTACGAAGATGCAGTAAGAAAATGGCTACGACACAATCCTGGACGAGTTGTCACACTCCTTCAAATAGCAACTTTATTTGGTGAAGCATTTGTACAATCTGCAAACATGTCAACAGCAATTAATGGATTCAGAAAGAGTGGTGCTTGGCCAACTGACATGAATGTATTCACTGAGGTTGATTTTTTGCCAGCTGATCCTACGGACATTGCGCTTGGAGTAGATGAAGTAGATGAAGAATATGAGATTCATAATCAGGATACGAACGAAGGAAATTGTCCTGAAATGTTAGCCACAACATCTACAATTCAATCGGTAGATCAACCAGAGACCTCTAGAGATTATAATCAACCAGGAACCTCTAGAGATTATAATCAACCAGGAACCTTTAGAGATTATAATCAACCAGGAACCTTTAGAGATTATAGGGGAACCCAGGGCATAACGGGAACGCTAAGGTTAAAATTAATTTTAAATAAAATGAAAATACATAAATGAATTATTTTTTTACGAAAATATTCTTTGAAATGTCTACTATAAGAAAAAAAATGGTTTTACTGTGAAAGAATAGTTTAAAAGGACGAAATTTTTATTTTATTGAAACCATGACTTAATCTGATTATCATTTTATGCGGGGCATAATGGGACTCCTCACAAAACTTATATATTTCTTATACATTAATGTTTAAAACTTATTAAAAATGATTTTTTAAATACGCAATAAATATACTAATGTAGTATTGCATTTTAATAATAATAATAATTTATTGATAGCACTTATTATCACATCTACATGAAACATTTTAAGAACAGTAGGTGCAAATATGTGTAATATCCTCATTGTTGCTCAATGTTCCTTTCAATGTTGCTGTTAATTTTCAATTTTTTGTTGAGACACGCTCCGTTAACTTATAACACTTGCGAGTCAACTAATAAGAAGAGGTTACCTATTGTACCATTATGCCCCACGGCCTATGTCCCGTTATGCCCCCAAATGTACCTTTACACTAAATAAATACAAAATATCATTGATAATCAATATCTGTGCAGAAATACTTTACTAAAGTGACTAGAAAAGATTGTTTAATAGCGTAAAATTACTTATGGTAATAAAAAATAGAATTTTATTATTGTTATCTCATGCTGATCTATATCAACGAAATTATAAGCGAGTCACGAAGAGTGCAGCGAACGCATTAAACAATTTATAGCATTTTTCAGTTAAAAATAACATGACAACTGATAACAGCATGCAATAAGGATCATCTAATAGCAATATAATTGCAAAATATTTCAATACATAACAGCACTTCTGTAAAAAGTTATAGATCATATCCCATTATGCCCCGCCGTTCCGTTATGCCCCGGGTTCCCCTAATCAACCAGGAACCTCTAGAGATTATAATCAACCAGGAACCTCTAGAGATTATAATCAACCAGGAACCTCTAGAGATTATGATCAATCAGGAACCTCTAGAGATTGTAATCAACCAGGAACATCCAGAAATTGTAATA
>NW_011967219.1:1681846-1735398 GCF_000949405.1 Vollenhovia emeryi
TTTCTACGTTTATTGCATGCTCGCCAGAAATTCTTCAGCCATTGCCAAAAGTTACTCAAGGTAAAAGACGTAAAAGCCGCAATAGAGGAAAAACTGCAATTTTAACTTCATCGCCATACAAGGCTTTGCTGGAAGCTGCTAAAAAAACAAGTAAGTAAAATAAAGAAAAAAGTTAAATTAAATTAAAAAGACAATTTAAAAGTTTTTTACAAAACAATTTAATTTAAAATTTTAGCACCTAATGCAGAGAAGAAAAACATGCAGAAGAAAATATTAAAAACAAACAAATATGGACAGAAAAGACGAACATATAAAAAGGATAAATCTTGCGATACATCTTCGAAAGAAAATGATACTCAGTGCCTTTATTGTAATGAATTGTATTCAACGTCAAATGAAGGATGGATAAGATGTTCTTCCTGTTTAAATTGGGCTCACAATTCATGTGCTGGAGTCGATGACAAGGAGGATATTATATATTTTTGCACCTACTGCTCTTAAAATGTTTTTTTTATTTGATAATAAGTGCTATGAATAAATAATATAATTATTATTAAAATCCAATACTACATTAGTATATTTATTGCGTATTTAAAAAAAATCATTTTTAATAAGTTTTAAACATTAATGTATAAGAAATATATAAGTTTCGTGAGGAGTCCCATTATGCCCCGCATAAAATGATAATCAGATTTAGTCATGGTCTCAATAAAATAAAAATTTCGTCCTTTTAAACTATTCTTTCACAGTAAAACTTATATTTTTTTTCTTATAGTAGACATTTCAAAGAATATTTTCGTAAAAAAATAATTCATTTATGTATTTTCATTTTGCTTAAAATTAATTTTAACCTTAGCGTTCCCGTTATGCCCCGGGTTCCCCTACAACATTGTAAAAGAGAAAATTACATTATCTAGTAATATTCGCTAGAAAATTATTTAAACATTCGTTTGTACAAGATTGCTCCGTTTACGTCAAATAATCATTACGATTGCATTGTCGTAAAAATAAACTTTGCATTATTTTATAAATAAAATATATCTCGTTTAGATTCGATTTGAAATGTTGCCCGATGGAACCAAATTAATCTTGTAGAGGCTTTCCACCACCCCCGCCGATTTCAATCGAAAGATTAATTCACAATTTCGATCTCGGAACAAAATCAATTTTCTCAGAATTTATCAATAATGTCTCATAAACTAATGATCCGAGATAAGCGATTCTCATCTCGTTAGAAGCGCTGAAATCTTAGCTTTCCAACGAGACCAGGATCATCTTGCTACGATTTTTCTGTGCGGAGATAATGACGATTATATCGACTCGCGATCTCGATCTCGGGACAAAATCAATTTTATTTTTGTAATTAATTAATGAAATCTCGTAAACTAATGATCCGAGATAAGCCATCCTTATCTCGTTAGAAGCGCTGAAATCTTAGCTTTCCAACGAGACCAGAATCATCTTCCTACGATTTTTCTGTGCGAAGTTATTGACGATTATATAGACTCGCGATCTTAATCCTCATTCAGAAGCAGCAGACGGCGCGTATATGCGGCGTCTCGCGTGGTGTCTGGCGCGGCGGTGTTTACTACCGAACACCTGTGCCTCGTATGTTTTTATTCCAGTTTTTTGGGGACGTAGTACGCCCGCGTACTATTCGCGTAAAATTCGCGCGGTCTTCTTTCATGAATGGTGCGCGCGCGCCGGATTTTTAAAACGCTATAACTCGGCGAAAAATCGACGTAGCGACACGAGCAAAAAACCAATCTTCTTCGTTTCGCATCCCGCAGCTGTCTAGGTTGAGACTCTGTTCGCTCGCATAACGAAAAATCAATAACTCTGTTTTTATTGACATTTCATGCACACAGCACGGAACACAACCAAATCGTGTACAGTTCATGTCCATGTTTTCAATGTCCACAGAGGGCGTATCACTGAGCCACTTTGAGTATATAGACATGGAGGAGGAATTGCCTATGTTTCCTATATGCCGAAAGTGTGTGCGAGAGAGAAATGTACGAGTTGATACTCGTCCTCTCTGCGCATGCGTTAAAATCGTTGTCTGCACCAAAGTTTCGACACTCTCTGCACTTAATGTCCGAACTGCTCTTTGAGTATGTCTATATACTCAAAGGTGCTACCTGCTATAGCATATATCAATTTCGACGCATGCGCAGAGAGGACGAGTAGCAACTCGTATACCTTTCTCTCTCGCACATACTTTGGACACATTTGCGGTGCTGCCATTCCTCCTCCATGTCTATTTAAAGCTGAGTCATGACAGCTCTCAGGCTTATCTCTGTCAGCAGAAATGGATGTAAAGGTTAGGCGATATCAGAAAACACATGTATAACATACACGCACGGTATACAAAATACAAACGACTCGAAAAGTAAATAATGACTGTCGCGTTCGTCGCATAACGTAAGTGTCAATTGAGGTGTTAAATTTATTTTATGTCCGTGAAGTTATCATTACATTTTATTTTAACACACGTTAGAGTTGGTTATTATGAAAGTGATAAGTTGGAAAAATGCTTATAAATTTAAATTATTCCCACGTGATGTGTTTCTCGCCCTTCTTGCATGCCAAATCGGTAATGTTCATTACATATTTACACTCTGGCTCCAGATAAATTTATAAATTGCATCAGTCTAACTTGTATCGTTCTGTGTGCAATAAAACTGACGTAGATATGTTTATTTTATAAATAGCTATACAGTATAATTGTATGAAATGTTTTATATCTTCTTATGTGTAACTCATTTTAATTGCAATGATTTATTTCAGTTTCTTAAGTATTATTCTTATTAAACGTACACAAGATAACATTATAAATTTTAAGTATCTTGTAGCATAAGAGCGTTCCTTTATGAGAAAAGGAGATATTTATTATGCTTAATATTATATTAATTTCAGAAGATCATAAATTTTTGGAATCCTGCAAATCAAATTATTTGACGTTATGTGGAACGAAGATCTGAATACTATTATTCTGCCTACATTGTCTGCTATGATTTTCTTTTTATTCACGATAAATTTCTTCCGATACCTCATGGGTAGTCCTCATATCCAGATTAGAGATGTCACAAAAGAACATAACTGGAAGTCAATTAGCGGAACAACCAAGGTATTGTGATGAGAATTTTCAAGTTCTAATAGACCATCTTTTACGATTTTTTTAAATAAAATAAAAGTATTCAATATTTCGGACCATATCGTCTTTTGAAATGTGTATTTTCCTTTCTTTAAATTTGCACGAAACAATTGGAAAAAGATATCGATAAAATACTGACAGTTGTTTATGTGCACTATCCTGTATCATGAAGATTAAATTTATCTACATCGAATATTAAGAATAATAATAGCAGTAGCAAAAATAACAATTTATTTCAGCTTACGAAAAAAAGGTTAATTAAATTAATCAAATGTACACAATTTTTCTTTATATACAGGCGTATTACTGTAGTATTTGTGAAGCTTTATTATTGCACCTTGATGCCCTTTTCTGTGATTCTTGTGGCGTGTGCGCGGATCGAGGCTGTATAAAGCTTGCTGATAAACAGCTAAAATGCAAGGCTGTAACTCTCAATACCGATCAATTGATGAAGCATCATTGGATTAAAGGTATATTACCAGTTTATAATTACCCTGTACAGTGATTGACAGAATAGTTGCGACACTTTTTATTGCATTTAGATTGAGGGCTACGTTTCAAAATCTTCTCCGAGGAATATTTTACTCGCTGGCCATTCCGAAATCATTTTGAGCGTTTTCAATCTATTTCTCGAGTTCTTCATTAAAAAAAAAACAAGTGTTGCAACCATTCTGTCCATCACTGTAAATTGTCTCTTCAGTGTGTCACTCATTAAACATCTTTTATTATATTTAAAGGTAACTTACCACTTGTTGCTACGTGCTACATTTGTGAAGAAGAGTGCGACGTAGAGCCGGGTCTCACAGATTGGTGGTGTTGCTGGTGTCAGAGATGTGTTCATAAAACATGTAAATCTTCTCTCTCTGAAGTAATAATTAATGATATTTCGCTTTTTTGATAATCTCATTTTATAATTTTTCTTGCCGTGAAGAATCTGACTCGCCAAAATTTTTCGCAGAGTATATAAACAATCGTGTGTTTTGTCATTTAATAATAAGAGAAAATGGCTCGTGTGACTACAAAGTCAAACAAAATAAGAAACTCGGAGCCAAGACTAAATTACCAATCAATAATTTATTAAAAAGGTGTTCAAACGTTTGGATCGCGAATTGGACAATCTTCAGTGAATAAAAACAGTCGATTAGAACTGGTAAAAAGAAAATACGAAGGAATAGCGCAATTCACAGAAGAGGTAAAATAATAGAACGCGCCATATGATTGTGAACCGAACATAAGAGTATAAACGACTCATAAATTTCAGAAATTAATGAAAAAGACGTGTTGAGCAAATTTAGTTGGTACATAGACGAAAGTTACAAAGAATTCTTCCTCCTTTCTACTTTCCTTTCCCCTTCCCCTATTGTTTTTCTTCCCACTCCTTACTTATTTTGCTGACATTGTGTTACATTTGACATTTGCGTAATCGTTTTCATTCCGTTAAAATCGTCACGTCATGTCACGTTACACGCCATTTTCTGCTTATTTCTCATCACGTATGTACCCCAATTTTTGGTTTCTTCATTTCTTAAATCTCACTTCAGAATTTAATCCTTTCTTTATAGCTTTCCTCTATATACTAAATTTGCTCCACATATCCTTTTCATTACTTTGTGAAATTTACGCTTGCGTCGTTTATATTCTTATGTTCGACTCAATGCTCATTTCATGCATTGTGTTATTTTATTAACTATTCTGCGAATTGAGCTATTTCTTCATGTTTTCTTTTTACTAGTTTTAATTAATCGCCTTTTTTGTATTCACTAAGGATGGTCCAATTCGCGATCGAAACGTTTCAACATATGTTTAATCAATTATTGACACGGTAATCTAGTCTTGGCTTTGAACCTCTTATTTTGTTTCATTATTTAATAATAAGTTACCAATTTTTTAATAAAATTATGCATTATAACTCTTCATAAGAAGAACAGTATTCTTTAAAATGCAGTAATGTTTAATTGCTTTGTATGCTTCTTTGGATGCTATTTACTTCATCGTGAGAAACAAATTGTGAAAAAAGTATGTGTATTACCTTTTCAGATATGTGATTTCGGAAAATTCAAATTAATGATCATTCCACCAGGAAGCTTAGAAATAATAAATCGACGTAGTACGATGAGACGTAGAATACATCTTCGTTCTATTGTACCACCAAACTGGCCTAATTGGAATCCGATCATTGTTGTGGGTAAGAGAATAGAAAGCAGTAATAAATATTATTAAAATTACGTATAAAACATGACATCTAGATATATATCTTTCTCTCGCGATTCCTTTTGTCGTAGGAAATAGAAAATCGGGAAACAATGATGGAGGTCAAATTTTGTCTCTGTTCAGAAGATTGTTAAATCCTGCGCAAATCGTAGATTTAGCAGAACGTGATCCAGTCGCTGCCCTCGAGTGGTGCCGTTTGCTAGGGAAAACCCCGTCAACTATACTTGTAGCTGGTGGCGATGGAACCGTGGCTTGGTTATTAAACACCATCAACAAACTTAAGTTGGAGGTGAGTCTCTTTTAATACGAAACTTTCAGATGCACATCAGCACGAATACAAACATGTATTTTTATATGGCACAGCCTGTTCCATCTGTAGCAATAATTCCTTTGGGGACAGGCAACGATTTATCCAGGGTATTAGGATGGGGTAAGCAACACGATTCGCCTTTGGATCCCATGGAACTGTTACGGAAGATTCAAGCAGCGGAGAAAGTAAAGCTTGACAGGTACATGATATATGAAAAAGTACTTAAATCTTTAAATTACCGATTGTTCCGGTATTTCGGATCTACATACAGCTTGTAACTTAGGTGGTCTATAACGGTAAAACCATACGGCGGACTAGGATTTAGAGGATCGCATCGTTCCTTATTTATGTACAATTATATAAGCGTAGGCGTGGATGCACAGGTGACTTTGGATTTTCATCGCACAAGAGAGAGTCGATTTTATCTGTTCAGTCATAGAATATTTAACAAGGTATGTCAAGTGAACAAATTTATACGAGTTGAATATAATATACACATTTTGTTTTGTTATCTATGTTGGTAGCTGCTGTACCTGTGCTTTGGCACGCAACAAGTCGTGGAAAGGGAGTGCAAAGATCTCGATAAAAATTTAGAAGTTTATTTAGACGACAAGAAGATAGAACTGCCTTCTGTTGAGAGCGTAGTGATACTTAACATTCCATCTTGGGCTGCTGGTGTCGATCTATGGAAAATGGGAATGGAAGGTCTCAATATTCTTAATAATAATTGATTTAAATTTAATAATACTGACTATCCACGCTACTCGACAGATGATGACAGTTCAGAAATGCAAAGTATTAACGATGGCAAATTGGAAGTAGTAGCACTTTATTCTTCATTCCACATGGCTCAGCTTCAAGTGGGTCTCTCCAAACCGCACAGGATTGGCCAAGCCAATACTGTAAAGGTATTTGTTTCAATAATTTTAGAGACTTTTCTTGCGTCTACAATTATTCACGACAAATATCGTTACTGTTTAGATAAAATTATCGCAGTCATGCGCTATGCAAGTCGATGGTGAGCCCTGGTATCAACATCCATGCGAATTCAACATAACATACTGCAATCAGGTTTCTATGTTAATGAGTAGCGACTTCTAAATGTTATATATACCGCGTGACCTTATAGGCATTTGCACAAATGCATTTATTTACACGTTAATATGCAAGAGAGTATACCAGCTAATATTTGCCAAGTCTGTTAACAACTTTAGGTCCTTGATAACGGTAATTAAAATATTGGAGTGTTTAAGAAAGAGAAATGATAAACTCTAGTCAATGTTCCACGCAAGAAAATGTTACATCTTTTATGAATTATTGCTGTTTCGTAATTTTATTGATGCCGTATTTATAATGAAAATGTACAAACAAAAATAATACATTAATAAAGATATTTTAATGTTTACGAAAATCTTTGACTTTTATAATCATGCGCAATACACTAATAACTAATTTCGGATAATTTATTATTCATTTGTTGCCAAACTTCAACCAAAATTATAATTTGTAATTACATTATTTTCACATAATAGAAAAGACTAATGTAAACGGAAGATTCCAGCAATTCCTTTTTGATGATAAAAGGGGACAGAAAATTCATTTTATTAAATTATGACAGAACGCCAAATGTATTTTTTATTGATCTTGACGGCCTTTTGGATTTTGCACGAGATGGCTAGAACGATGAAGGATGTTGATTAAGATCTATTAAAAATTAGAAAAATTAATTATGGTAAAAACATCATGTTTAATTGCATAAAATATTATGCATTAAAACTTTACATCCGAAAAGAGACAGATCATTCGTGAGTACATATTAAAATCACGAAAAATAATTTACTAAAGAACACTTATTATACACACACATCTATAATTTGTGGAAATAATACGGAATAATATAGAACTGTATATGTACAATAAATTACAAACTACTATGTTAATATTTGTTATACAATTTTTAACATAATAATTATTAAATCCGTTTTCTTCTTTTTTAAAATATCAGAAGGATTCCTTTTTAAAGCAGAATCCGAATTGGTCGCATTTGTATCGAAGAATCTTGGCGAGTTGTGGCGGCCCGCAATAAAAAACTGTGATTTTTCCTTTCTTCTTATCCTGGAGCTGCTTGAATACCTTGTCCCAATTGGGACGACCCGCATTCGTTCTGGTTTTCAAACCCGTGATGAGATCTCGTTTTTCCTAATCAACGAAAAGTAACGACAGCAAAATTAATATATCAAACATTTGCTTAAACTCTACTAGCGCAGACTTGAAAACTAGTCGCGTAGTTGAAAATATTTAAATAATCATATCTGATTATGAAGGTATTTCTGACCTTCTCGTGCAGAAGATCAAGCGCTAATTGCAAGCCCACTGCCTTCATGTCGCTCTTTTGCAATGCGCTCGTGATGTACATGTGCATCTCCAGAAAGTGTTCCATGGTAGTACCTAACTCAGCTTGTTCTATTTCAAGTTGAGACAGTAAATTTACGAACCATTCAAACGAACGTTGATTGCGGTTGATCCAAAAAAAGTCCACCTATAATATTTTTCGAAAAGTCTAAACATCAACATTATAGAAAATATACTACAGCAAATATTTTCTATAACTTTTCTATATTAAATTATGAAACTTACCTAAGTTGACTTGTTTTAATTATATGTATACCGATATAACATCACACTACTTAATATTCTTCTCTGCTATGAGCATCAGATTTTTAATACTAATATGAATATTATAGAGTATCGATAATTGCAAATCTATTTACCTTTCGTAAATTCATTACCGTAGGCGGAATTTCACTGGCCCAGGAAAACGAACATTTTGGACAGGTGTGTCTCGCTTTCCAGTATCGATGCATAATTGATTGTAATATAGAGGCGAAGGGTGTAACTCCGATACCTGTGGCGATCAAAACAGCATGCTGCGCTCGGAAAATGTGACTCGACGGTGCTCCATAAGGACCATCTAAAAATATCTATAATGATGGCACATTATTTATTCGAAACAATTTCATAATAATTGAAGGGAACTAGAGGATGTCGCGAGGCTCATAATTAAAACTGTGGGAGATTTACCTCCAGTGGTTTTCCCACAGGATAATTTATAGGTGGTTGAGAAGAACTGTCGGATTTCAAATCTAAACTGTCCGAACTGCCTATAGCTTCGCTAAACCCTTGTCTCAATCTTCCTTCCTCCGCCGCAATTTGCAATGCTATCGGTGTAATCGGCGTTATTTCATTTTCCTCCGCATTTACGTTCGATACTGTAAACGTACGCGTGATAAATTTGCATCTTTTAATCACTTTTCACATAATCTTCTATTCTACCTTTTACTCCGTAACTTACCAACGTTGGACGATGCGCCGATCTCATAGTCGCCTGTTACGAAACTGGGCGTTTTGAAAGCGATGATGGTCGGTTTCGTCCGCATGTACCGGAAGCTTTGAGCTAACGATTTGTTCTGCGGACTCAAGTAAGCTAAACCCAATGACTTGAATCGTGCACATTTCATCTGACACTCGTCAAAACTCCTCTCCGATTCAGATCTCATGTAATCTCGAAGTCTACGAAAAGGAAACATCATGTGTTATATGTATACATAAAATATTGTATTACGAAGATGACCTGTAATTGTTATATCACACACACTATTATATCATTAATAACATATTAATTACAAGATAAAACTCAAAAGAGACTAATTTTTTTGAAAACAAATAAGTGTTATTACGTAATGAATTTTTATAACTAATTTTCTCACGCTCTGAGACGCTCTTTCTTCTTGCTTTTGATCTGCATGTCGGGCATCGAGCGTGATTTTTCAAGTGGCATTTTGCTACCAAAAAATAGTTGATGGAGTCTCCTGTCTCTTCTCGTAGACACATCTGCCCATTCCTTATTTAACTCAGGCGTATCTATTTGAGTGAATTTTGTATACATAAATAATAACGTCATTTTGCAATGAATACGAGCCACGATTTATTGTTCTTGTAATTTCTCACACTAAATACTATTTTTTAAATAATAATATATTTAATCTTACGTTCTGTAATTTTTAAATATGCAGACTGGTCATTAATAGATGCATGCGAAGGTGGCACGTTGTTCGATAAATCAGATACAAACGAGGGGTTGTCCAGACTGTGAGTTTGAGGCGTGGAATCTATTAAGGTTTTCTGTGCCATGATTAGTGGTGTCTTTTTGCCGCTGAGGAAACTACACAGAGAGATATATTCGTGTATAATGTGACGACTCCCCCCCCCCTCCCCCCGGTTAAGAGTGTCACGACTTAATTGTTAGAAACTGCAATATTACTTTGAAGTTTTAAACGAAATTATCATACTTTCTGTATGGTCTTTGCGTAATAATTTAATTGAATCACGGTAGACTTACGACTTTTTTCGGGGAGCGCAGACGGCATCACAGTTCTCGGCAGGCAAAATATCGGCGCAATGAAGCTTTATTTGTTCTTTCTCAAAGTACGAATACAAACTATTGGTCCACTCACCGACCGCACGAATGTGCAACCACATATAATCTGTAGGGGAAAAAAACGTTTTTAAATGCAATTGCACACTGAAAAAATTCTGATAGATTCAACCAGTCGTCTGTTAGAAAATGGACGAATCAGAATTCCTTTAGGATTTACCAGAATTCCTTTTGGATTTGCCGTGAAAGATATTTCATAACCAGAAGTTTGCTAGACTTCACTACACATCTGGTAAATCCTAAAGGAATTCTGATTCGTCCATTCTCTAACAGACGACTGGTTGAATCTGTCAGATTTTTTTTCAGTGCAATAATGAAGGACAACATCAACCAAAGGGCAACAACTTAGCAGCTTACCTTCTTGTTCGGGAGCACTGCTAATGGTAAAAGGGTGCCACTCGTATCTTGCTATCACTGGGATTTTAACGAATATATAGTCGCCCGGATGAAAGTGGAAATGGGGTGGTCTCTTGATGACCAAGTGAGTCACTTTCGAAGGTAAGAGAAGGCCGGAGCTTATATACGTTTTTCCACTCTGAGAACGTAACCACATCAATCGACGAATTTTTTCCACCAAGTATATGACGCCTGGGCCGACAAACCACTTCCAGAAGTTAGGGCCGTGGAAGATCATCAGAATCCAGAATGGTATGTATAGTAGATGAGACCAATAAAATATCTTGTGGCAAAGAATTATTCCAATTAAAAGGATAATGAAGATACCGCTCTCAGACTTGAGACAATCACGAAGGCGGTAATTCGTAATTTTTAAAATAAGTAGAATAATGTAAAAGGTATTCATACCTCGAAACAACCTCCGCGTCGTACGAACGGCAAGGAACCAACGGACATAATGACGAGAATAATAAGCAGAACTACCCCAGTCGGATATCCACTGCCTGCTACCAGACCGAAATATCCGGGTCGACTGGTTAACAACCATTCAGACATGGTGTAGTTTCCGCTATTCATTTTCTCGTCTTTTATTATTACCGTACCTACAGGTATACAATTAGATATCGTTAATTATCTATAATTTTAATTTACTAATAATATTAAATTAATATAATGAAAGTAACGATTTGACACAGATTTCATTAGAGCTTGGGCAAAAAGTTTTCAGCACTTTAAGTTATGCTAAAATAATGTAACCTTCTAATTAAATCGAAAAGCTATTATACCGCAGTAAATGAGATGCATCAGTGTGTGTACAATGCTGAAGATTCCGATCAATATTCCCGTCATTTTGTGAAAATATATGTGATGATCTAAGGGCACTAGGGAATTAAAACTATGCGTTCGCAAAAACGTAATACACTGGCGCAGCATCAAGACCAGGATGAACGTGCAGTCAAAGTTCAAACATTGACCTAAAATATTAAACAACAAATTCTTGCATTTCTACTCTCAAACATTAATTTGAGTTTTGATAATTAACATTTACTAAAATCGATTGCAAATTTGTTAACAGATTTTTAGCTGGAATAAAATTGCTAATAGTTAATAAAGCTTAAATATCGTATTTGTTATATATTCCTTACCACACGCACGCGCGAGCATTATATAGCCACTGTAATTTCGATATTTGTAGAGACGTGAAACGAAGAGGGCCACGTTGATGAGCATAAACATCGAAGTGAAAGCAATAAAGACGTAATTATTCTTCAAGTACGGCTTTGTGAGTTGATACGGACGAAGGGAGGAAATCGTCTTCAAAATAGATTTCGGCTTTGATTTCGGCTGCGGTGGTACCAACCATCGATCTATGCTGCGATTATTATATTCTTATTTTTTCAGTATTTGCTTTAAGAATGTAGAATTTAGTAATTCAGAATAACGTGACAATTGCAAGAGCAGCAAGTATTTTATTATAAATATTAACCGGCAATTGAGTAAATTTGTTTCTCGAATTCTTAGAATTCCATAATTATGCACTTGTACATTTTTTTGCATTTCATATAATTCTTGATCTAACCTGATCGAGAGATTTGCCAGCAAGCCCTCGTGCTTTTCTAACTGCTTTTTTAGAGCTTCGAAGGTGATCGCTCCTCTATTGCCTTGATCAGCATCCTCAAAGAGTGCAATTGTCAGATCTTCGATTTGCTCATCGCTGAACTTCATTCCATTTTCTTCCATGCAAGCTCTCATAACATGTTCTAGTTCACGAAGTTGTATTAATCCATCACCTATTATCATTTGAAAAAAAAACAATGTGAAACAACGAAGATGATTTACATTCAGACAAAAATATCAAAAACGCTTGAACATCTTAATTTTTTACAAATACTTTAGTCCTTTAAAAATCTTTTTGATATACTTTGGACAATTTGTACTTAAATCTTTAGTTATGTAATTAATTACTACTTATTAATTTGTTCTGTAATTTTAGAAAAGTATAAGTTCTTTCTTTTCGTAAATATTTTACGTGAATAAATATAGACATTACCGTCAATATCATAAACTTTGAAGAGAAATCTAATTTTATCGTTCTGAGATTTTCCAGCAAACTGGTGCGTGGCGTC
Organism: Vollenhovia emeryi; assembly: GCF_000949405.1. Taxonomy (NCBI): domain Eukaryota; kingdom Metazoa; phylum Arthropoda; class Insecta; order Hymenoptera; family Formicidae; genus Vollenhovia; species Vollenhovia emeryi. Next base: position 1,694,542 of record NW_011967219.1, read on the forward strand.
TAGAAATTCTTGAAGCGATATCGTGCCGGAGTTGTCTTTGTCAAATATTTGAAAGACCCTCTCAGTAAAGAACGGCTAAAAGGTAATAACATATTGTGCCTGATTTATTTATTTCTCAATGAATAAAATTGCTGTATCTGTTTTTCGATACAAAATTTTATGCCTCCGATGTATAAATTTTGCTTGTACATTTAAAAGGTAAACATAGAACAAGAAATAATAGAAATTGAACAGATAAAATCACGAGTTTTATATTAAAGGAACGGAAAATTGGTATTTCGCGTTTGAAAGATGAAGAATACTTATGCCTCCTGCCTACGTTCTTCGAAGTAACGATTGTTTTGAATTCCTCACGACGTATTTCTCCCTCGTTTCCAACAGTTTCCTTAAATATTTTTTCCAGCCATTCGAGATTTCCTTTATCGAAGCCAGCACGCGGCCTAGCACAAGATTTTAGTCAGATAATACATAAACGTTCAAAAGCTGATAAAACTAAGAACTTTACTAATAACGAAAGCAATGAAGCTCAGTTTTATTAATAAGCGTGTTACCTGGTATTAGTCACGCTGGATATCATATCCATGACTTGAACAGACGTTACATATCCCGAGTTCTCTTGATCAATTAGCCGAAACAATTTCTCAATGATCTACGACATGTAACATACATTCTATGTATCCAAGAACTAACATTTTTTAATGCTGTTTCTCGCCGCGTTGCGCATATATTATTTTTTGCATGCATTTTCCCGCGACAGTGATAAATTGAAATTCTCTCGGTCACCTCTTACGCTCGATTCGCAATCATTATTTAGCTACTTAACATCTATAATTGTATTGTTTCAGCAATCCGTGTAGATAATTATGACATTTGTTTTAGAAAATATGCGAATAGCTTTATCTAGTAACTACAATATCGTAACACACATTGCATATGATGCATTTTATTATAAAGATGAATATTATAAAGAATTTACATGAAGCATTATTCTAAATGGAAATTTATTGCTCCTTCATTATCTCATCTTACTTAATTTATGTAGATAACTGTTAATTTTAATTATTTTATTTATTTATTCTTTGCATGTAAGGGGTAGCGCAACTTACTCCTTTGGTATAAAAGATCTGTTGGAAATTGGTGAAGTTTACTGGATTCTCCCCACATAGTACGTATGCGACGCTTTCGATTTGATCGATGAAATCATTTTGCTTCTCGTTGCTAGGAGAGGCATAAAAAATACTGGATATAACATTGAATGAGATGAACATAAATATACTTAAAATAGCATTAGAAGATGTATGTAGATGTTACTATAATGAGAACTTATATTCTTACGTTAGCCTTCCCTTGAGGAATTCAAGCCATTCATCCTGTTTCAGCAACCCATCGCAATCCTGATCGAATAATGTAAATAATTTCCCAAGGAGCACCTGTGAAAAACATCAATAAATCATAAGTGGCAAACGTCGATCGATCTTCTATTGAAAACCATACAGCGAAAAAGATCAATGTTATACAATCGAATTTATTTAAGAAAAAACAAACGGGACATCGCTTGCTGTATACACTGGGACTGTAACATGCCTTTGATACGCAAATCGCCTAAAATGTGTCTCTTATGCGCGTAATCTGGGGCAAAGTTAATATGTGATAATGGAAGCGTATTTATTAAAATTCTAGCCTCAGGTGCGTATGACGGCGTCAACGTTAACAACGATATGACGCGTATCGATCACCATCAGCGTCGATCTCGACGGATGTACACACGTATATATTTCACTCTCGATCGTTAAGAAATGGGTCAATGTCATGAGAGATTAACACTGTGTGCTCCCTCGTCACATACGAGATCCAGAAACGTGTCCCAATCTCGTGAGATATAGTTAGTGAATATGACATGTGTGTACATAGGTAATGCCTGAACCATTATTTTCAACAGATACATATCTTAATGATAGAACATAATAATTTTTGAAAATCACAACTGAACTTTCTTTTAACTTTCTATTACACTAATAGAAAAATAACTTACGGAGAAAAGTAAGAAAATGAGCTGAGAATTAATAAATTTATTATATTGTATTTATGTATACAATGTAATATTTTGATGATTTAGTAAAATTTTTCAGTACATTGCGATTAATGGAAAAGCTTAATAAGACAAATTGAATGAAATATTCCATGTCCAAATAAGAATTTCGATTTGTGTTGATTTATAAAAATTATGCAGATAAAGATTGGAATTTCACAATTACAATGCTATGATTAATCCGCCGTCTTGCTTTTAAAATATGCAAGGAAATCTAAGGTCTCTAATCAATCATTCTTAATCTCTACCTCTTGTGTACAAAAAATAAGAAAGAAGATAATAATCAATCACAGCAAGTATATAGATTTAGTATGACAGCCCCTAATCATCTTTGTGATATAATTTTAAACAAAACTATTTGATAGAAAGAAATTTATGTCACTGGTATACAGTAGAATATTTTCCTTTAACATAATTTGACTAACTTTCAAATGTATAATTGTTATTTCTTATTTAATTGGATTTTAATAAAAATCTCGATGTGTTTCAATAATGTAAATCAGCATTTAACGACGCTTAATCGATAATGACAATCGATAACGCTTCGGCGATTTGTGCCGACAGCGGTTATAGGGTTAATGGATAGTCAGTAAACGAGGTATCAGTCCCGGTCGCTATGCTCTGCTCTACGATTGGTCTCCACGTCGATCGATCGGTCCCAAGCGACCGGGAGGCGCTCGGGGCATCAAGGCCTCGCGCCTGGGGCGATCGGCCACCTTGATCAAAAAGCAGAGGCCCTCGATAGAGCCCCTCGTTTACTTCATATCGTCACCGCCGCCTCAGGTCTCCTTTTCCTACACGGATTCTCAAGAGTGAACTCATTGCCCGCTGATCGAGATCTTCTACAAAGGAGACGATTGTCCGATAAATGAGTACGCGGTTCGAGATCGCAAATCTTAGTCGAAAGCATTTCAGTTCCGATAAGGAAATCTCGTCGTGGCTCTCCTTATTCGGCAAAGTATCTTCTCATAATTGAAAGAGAGATGCCGCGCATAAATGGACTTAATCATCTTATTCTGGAGCAAAATGCTTAGTTTTCATGTAGGAGGATAATCTTCAAATCGGGGAAGAGAAACGACGTTGTTCCATTGTCTATGCTCCTATAATAAATCAATCTTTTCAGATCAAATAAGTACAAAATGAAATTTTTATTTCAATTCGTATATTTATTTTTATGTTAATGGTGCTCTTAAGCAAAATTGAAAGTTTATGTCTTAATATAGACGGTAAGTATATGTCACACCTGTCAGAAAACGTTGTGCAATTTTAAACGGTACATAATGACAGCGCTTTCTGTTGGAGTGTGAAATGATTGACCGCGTCAGCGATTGTAATCTTATAGTGTCGATGTTTATGCGGATACGTTTCGCTCTACTTTTCAGATGAATCTTAGGTGACAAGCGGATTATTATTCGCTACAACATCAAATGACGATAAGATTGTAATACAGCTGACCATATTATCGCTATACTGTGCATCCGATGCATGCCTACGTCATCTATAATGTAATATAAGCATTTCGCCGAACAATATCTTCACTTATTATATTTCATCACATATATCTTGCGAGTGACAATTTAACAGAGAGATGTCAAGAATTCGAAATATGTGAGAACCACTTCTCCCTCTACGTTCCGATAAGATTCTTTTTATGCTGTAAAGAAGAATAAATTATACCAAAAGAAAAAAACTCCAAGAGAATTGCACCTATTTTGTTATAAAAATTTTTTGTTTTATTTTGTGAACACAAAATAATTATCGAAAAATTTTAGTGTCACGAAAGCTTTTAAGATAAATAGACTATAATTTATTTAGGAAAAAATACGTTGCCTATAAAAATGTACATTATTTCTAACAAAATAATAAGATATATATCGTATTCTTATTCTTAAACATTTATATTGTATCTCTTAACATGTGCAGAGATTATAAAGATTAAGTTCTATGATACTTCTAGAATCTATTTTGTATAAGTATCAGAATTTAATTCTGTAATAAAAATTGAAATTAATAAATCTGTTTTTGTCACTACTTTCAATATCTTTTATAAAATATTCAAATAATAATTGCCTGCGATTTTATTTCGTGGTTATAAATACTTGTGTTAAATAAATATTACTTTGCTGTCTAAATACAGATAAATCACGGTAAAAAAAGACAATCGCAAAAACCTGTAAATGCTTTTTAAAAGAACCATAATTGCTCGACAAGCCAATATTCCCGAGTGATGTAACGTCGACGTTTCATGTTTAGTGCCACGCGAGCCTTCTTTTTCTCCACGAAAGAAAGTGAGGCAGCAAGCCAGTAATTACAATAATTGCAATTCTTCATGGCCGCTTTAAGAAAGTGCTGGATTACGATCGTGAGGACGTTCTACCCTCTCGTTATAAATCTATGTTAATATACTAAAGGGTTAGTCGATGAGGTAATTTAGCGCCACACACACACACGCGCGCGCGCGATTTCACACGCCAATATTATTTATATTTATGACATATTTGTGGCAGAAAGAAACGAAGTATCTTGCTGGCTACTTTCCGTTTTATAAAAACATTGTTTGAATGTCCACGTAGAAAATTATCAGTGCTTGGATGTAACTCGTTACTTGTAACGAAGTTACAGTTACAGTTACTTTTTTGGTAACTCTAAGTTAACTTCGTTACTTTCTCTCCATCTGTAACTCTAACTTGACTCAGTTACATTTTTTTCGATAACAGATAACTAATTTAATATAGTTACATTAATAGTTACTCTATATATATTTTAAACCTCCACAGATTGCACCAGGTCTTGCATTTGCGCATAAACGCCTTTATCGATGCTTTACAATTCAGATGCAGGTTTGATATTTTTATTTTCATTGCAAGAAAGTAACTGCAAAGTAACGATTCGTTACTCTTTGAGTAACTGTAACTGCAACGCGTTACTTTTCAGAATTGGTAACTTATTACTGTAACTAGTTACATTTTAGCGAAAAAACTGTAACCATAACTAGATACTTTTATAAAGTACCTTTTCCAACCCTGAAAATAATATATATTATTTTTTATAATGATGAATATATATATATATATATATATATATTCAACTGGATGTGAAAGTGTTAATTTGCTGGACCACATATTTTTATATCCTGTCCTGAGTCTGTCTTCAGCTTTTCGATTTTATGACTTTTACATTTAATAATAATTGCTTTCTCGTGAGATACGATATTTTTTACCGAGATTCGCGGTTTCTTTCTGGGAGATGACGTTTTACTTACTTTACATGAAATGCATATCAAGTTGTTTCGAAACCCTCGAAAAAGCCGCCATAAAATTAATCCGCATCATAAAACTCTGGATATACTCCACGTATTCCATAAATAAAAGCTGAGATCTTTATTTTATTAAAAAAAAGTCATGACAATTTTATCCGACACTTTTATGTATTCCGAACAAGTTTATAGCTTATATTTTACTTATGTTTACGGAATTTATTTGCGGAAACTCAGAATTTTGTAAATATACAAGTTCATTAATGTTTCTCTTACACGTCAAATTGTTACAAATTATTTTTTTACTTCTTTCCTTTGTTGCTAAAGGCAATATTTTTCAATGTTTTACGAAAAGGGTCGACAATATTGAATAAATATTGAAAGTATAGAACAAACACACAGTAACCGTATTACTTCTTCATTATGTGATATTTGTTATCTACTTTTACGTACGCAGTTTCTATTGCAATCATACAGTACCTGATCATGAAAGAGTTTTCTAAAGGCCTCTTTGCTGTAGCGCCCGGACCTTTCTTCCTGCAATATCTCCTTGCATTCCTTCAGGACGCTCGTTCTCCTCTTCTCGATCAGACATTCTTCCTCCATGCAGATGATATTCTCTTCCATGTTATTGAGTGTACTTCACGACAAGTGCTGCGAGGAACGAGGGTGTCACCGACGAAACGAGATCACAACCACTTTGGCAATTCATCGCGGTATCAACAAGATTCCTAGCATTTCTTGTCGCTCGCTCTTGTTTGGGACACAAATGATTCACCGGGTGAGTCGCGTGATACTTGAATCGAAGGTTATATTTATATAAATTATTCAGTTACAATTGTACTATTACAAAGGAGACGTTAAGAACTTTAATCTTTTTTCCCGTATGCAATTTAGCGAAAAGAGGTCGAGGAATCGATATTTTAACGCCATTTTTTGTGTTTGACGAAATTTCAATAAGAAAATAATAGAGTTATTGTATTCAGGAAATATTACATTTCTAATAATATGTTATAACAAAATCATTTTTATCTTTTTTTAAATTTTACTTTTGCGCCTTTTTATATGCTTAGCACTTGGTTTGACTTGCAGGAATACAGAAACTTGTCAGAATGTTAGAAATTTATCTCGAGAAATAAAAACTCCTAGTGAGCACACTCTCCTTTATTTGAATTGCACAATTTCTATTTACCTTAATTTCACGCACGAAATTCAGAAACAGATAACATAAGTACAAGTGCATGAATACACATCGGCTTTTTATCCCCCGAGTATAAAATCGAAATTATAGCGACTGATTCCTCGTAAAGTTTCCTTGTCAAAAGTAATGTAATATAATAATATGTACCAATTAAAGAGAGAAAAGATGCACAATTTTCTCTATCACGTCGCGCGAACCAAAATTTGACAATGGCCGGTAATATAAATTCGCATATAAATAATCCTACCTCCCAGGATTAAAAAATGGCAGCTTAGTTCAACGTACGTGCGGAAATTCACTTTATCGCCGCGTGTTAACAAGCGGGATCGCCGTGTTAACGCGCTTCGACGTTACTGAGAGAAGTATTGAATGAAAATCATCCTTGTGGGGCATCTGAACGAAACGCGCGCTCGCGCGGATGTCGTTGGCTGGCTGGAAATGTTGATGTCCGTAAACGTTCGTATTGGATCGGGCGACACAGTGAGGGAAAAAGAAAGGGGGGCAGAAAGAGGAAAGAAGACAGAGATCGGTTTTGCCGGCGATTCAGATCGCGTGGGGGGTAGAAGAGACGGACAACCTTTCACTTTTTGACAAGTTCTGGGTTCCTCCCCCACTCTGTTGTCCTTCTACCTCTTGTATCTTGTAAAAGTGTAGATCCGCTACGATTTGAAAGGCTACGTACAAATAATTTGCGTTTGTCAATGCCAGAATTAGACAATCAACGAATCCGCCGGTTGGGAAAAGATTTGTTGTAATCTATCGTTAAAAACAATCTCTTTACGCAAATATTCTCCCGCATAGAGGTGTCTGTTACATAAATTGTGTTGCATTAATAGTGTGTTGATCACCAAATGCTGGGATAGCACGATGACCTTTGGAAACGGCTATCCGTCTCTTTCACATGTAATATATTAACAATGTACAACAATAAAATATTTCTTACAAAGAAACAAGATTTATTTCATTGCTGTGTGCGTCAAAGATGAGATATCGAGCTGCTTTTTGTTTTGTTTTAATATATGTTCGATTTTGGGGAATACTAATTTATTAAGAAAATTTTTCTTCTGAAACGTGAGAAGAAGTTACGAAATCGATTCGACGCGCAGCCAGAGTTCCACGTTATGTCAACAAGTCTCTATCTTGCGACTGTGAAATTTTACGCGCGCATGAATACGCAAAGATTTTCGTTAGCATAATAACGAAATTGTAAAACGCCGATGCTTATGGCTTCACGCAGTAAATGGAGGAACTGGCCGTTACATTGGCCGTTAATTAAATAATTAATTATAATAATTAATTGTTTGTTCTAACAACAGTGCGTGCATAATACCAAATACTGCTCGGGTATTACAGTTTTCGTCAGAGTTATCGCAATTTCTACCACGTTCGATCCATAAAGGTCGTCTAGAAACGCGCTTGCGCTTCCCGGAGCACCTGCGCTTTGGAAGTCGTGCACGAACCGAGCCTTCGACGCGTTTTGTTTGCCCCTAGTCTCTCGGACAGGATCAACAACGAGCCATGACTGTGTCCTGAACACTGGTGCTTTTCTGAGATGAGCCTCGTGTCTTTCAAGCCGATTAAACGTACACTTGTTTCTGGCAGCGGGACTCCATGAAATAGCCTGAGTTTAATCCCGGGACAAGGGCCAGACAAGGTCTGGTCAAAGTAATTTTTTATTAACAGTGTGATAATTTTTATGGCGATATAATTTGCTTTAGAATTTTGAACGTATAACAAATCTTACGAATTGATACTGACCTGAAAATATGTTATTAGTATGAAAATATTATTACGCAAATATAAATCTGCAATTATAAGCAAACAATGTTTAATAAAGATTATTTTAAAGATTTCAAAATGTTCATAAATATTCATCTTAAAAAGCCAGCTCTGTTATACAATTTGTAACACGTGAAGATTAATATTGAAACAAATAGAAAATTTTAAAGCTTTAATAGTGTGAAAATAAATGCAAATTATATTGTAAGTTGGAAAACGTATATTATATCATAAAAGTCTAATTCTTCTCTCGTACGTTTATAGATGACATTTGATGTGATTCGATTCACGAATACATTATTCTTCCTCCTTTGGAGCTGCAACATAATAAGATGTTACAACGTTCCTTGCACATTTAACACTATGTGCATGTGTTGGGTTCAGGATGACGACGATGATTTTACGAAGATGGACATCAGCTGTATGGGAGTTCCATTCGCACGATTTCCTGGTACGCGAGAGAAAATTTCATGTCACCATTGATTATAAAATTATTTTCTTAATTATAAAGGTTTTCTCGATTTAGTTTATTACAATAGTCAGCATTGTGCTCCACGTCATTATTTTCTTAATTCATCATTTGTGCGTAATGTTATTTTATAGACAAGTATTTATTTCTTTCTTATAGAAGCGACGCAATTACATGTGCATGTACGTAGTAGAAATTTAGAAACATAATTGAGCAAATTGTAAACCAAATTTACACGAAAACATCATTTAAAACAATTTAGACGTTTCGGTGAATTACGTGGCGCAACTAGATATTGCTGGATCCGGGATACAAGTGTTGGACAATGACGCACTTGCGAGTTCCGCAGGTGTCGAGGCTCTGGGGCTCATGAGCAATCGATTATCCAGCATAGGTGACAAGTCTCTGCTGTAAGTTTATTCTTCATTTTTTCTGATGCATAATAAAAGCTCATATGTATATTTTACGTAGGAAATTTACTATAGGATAATCGTGTTTTGCACAGACAATTTGTATTTCGAATCTTTTTACAAAATCTAAATTTATACACGTCCAAATTTAATTTATTAACGCAATTATCATGGACCAAACTCCGGAGAACGATTGAAAAATTATATCTTTGATGTCTTCTTTTTGTAAGAGGTGTCACGGACAGTTTACGTTCGCTGGATCTAAGCTATAATTCCCTTGAGGATGTGCCTTTCAAGGTTTTTCGCGATCTAAAGAAATTAAATTGGCTCAACATGCACAGGTATGTGACAAACAAATTTAATTACATTCAATAATTATTCTAAAAATAACGCTTATTTTGACACGCTTTGTTACATTTTACATTTGTCGTTCAGCTTACGAAAGAATTGTCTATTTTAAAAATGGTATGTTCTTCCGGCTATTATTTCTAAATCAAATATTCCTATTGCAATAATTATTTAAAACTATTTTCTTTTTACTGCATACTCCAGTATCTACATTAACTTCTTCTCTATTTTTCTTAACATTCTAAGAAAAAATATACCCATCAAGGATGACATTTTATAAGAAACTATTGCAAAAAGGGAAGTATATTAATCATAAGATTGATTAATTATTAGCAATCATTTAACGTCGTTGGATGGCGACTGGGGCCGCACCAAAGAGACTCTGACAAACGCATTCTTCGGTGATAACTCGATCACCGAGGTGCCCAGGATCTTTTCCAGTTTCACTGCCCTGGTATGGTTGAATCTAGACAGCAACAACATCGAGAAGCTCTCTAAAGACTGTTTACCACCGAACATGCACACCTTGAGCATCAACAATAATCTCTTGAAACAATTCCCACAATCCTTGGGAGACCTGAAAGAACTAACTTGGCTTTATATGAGAGGAAATGATCTCAAGTATCTGGAACTGCCAGATTTCCGCAGCTCCAACTTGGAGCTCATTGATGTCAGCGAGAATTCTATCGAATGGGTAAAGACGCCCATTTTGAGCAATCGCACTGTAAAAGTCAGAGACTTCAATTTAGTCGGAAACAAATTAATCTCATTGCCAGGCAGAATGTTCGATCGCCTCGAGACTAGAAGACTTCACCTGTCGTCCAACAGTATCAGAAACGTTGATAAGGAAGCGTTTCGCGGTCTGGAAGATACTCTTGAATATTTGAATTTGGAGAATAATGACTTGCCGGCAGTACCAAGCGCTGTCAGCCAGTTGAAGATGTTGTCGTACCTTTATTTGGCTAATAATGAGATTAGAAATATTTCCGCCGAGGCTTTTCAAGAATTCGCGGAGCACCTGAAAGCCCTTTCTCTTGCAACCAATAGTTTGGATGCGGTACCTGTAGCTGCTTTGTCCAGGTATTTTACCAGACCTTTGCTTTATCTCGAGAAAAAATGTTTTATAACAATATAATTAATTTTCAAGATGCAGTAAAGTCTATTTGAGAGGAAACGAGAATTTTTTAATAAAATTTTGAATAATTCATTAATAATAAATATATGTTTTCGCAATAGAGGTCTTATAAGTTCCAGAAATAAAGAGATGTAAAAAATGTGATCATTTTTATAAAAGCTTTGGAAAAATAATCGCATTAGAGGAAATATTTCAATTTAATTTGATAAAATTAATTTCATATCTAAGTGATAGGATAACACACAAACAAACAACCTTCGGTTGGCAGCAAGATTCTTACTATTATTCAGGGTTGGATAGTGTCTAGTTAAGAAGATAAAAGTTAAGTTAAAAAGTTAAATAATTTTAATTTAATTTAGTTACATTATAGACTGTTAACTTTTAACTGATTTAGTGACATTTTATCGGTAACTTTTAACTTTTAATTTACCACTCTCTTAGGCTCGGTTTTTAATTTTCTGGTTGATTGTTAACCATAGGTTAGTTGACTCTGCCTCAGTTTAGATAATAATATAAAGTAAGATAGAGAATCGACTAATTTGTGGTTAACAATTAACCAGAAGTTCGTCTTACAATAGTTAAAAAAAAGATAACTTACCCAACCCTGCTATTATTGAACAAATCTATTCATTATATACATATAACTAATAAATAGCGAATAGCTGCCTGTATTATAATCGCGTGGGGTTTTATATTATATAGATCGTAAAGGTCAAAATAAATGACGTAGTACGGGATACGAGTTAATGATCTCAGAGCCTAATAGCGGAAAGAAAGTTTGATGCAATGTATCTGACAACGAATTTTCGTAACAGATGCCAGAGGCTATTGCACCTGAATCTCGGTTACAACAAGATCTCCCACGTCGAGTCGGGCGATTTCGAGTGGGCCGAAGACCTTGAGATCTTATTGCTCAGAAACAATATCCTGACGAAACTGAAAGCTAAAACTTTCAAGGGAGCCGGTGCGTCGCCTGTAATTTTAGTTGCGAAAGTATTGTCTGAAATAATCGCCATATATCACGGAGAGTCAATGATATACAGCATCGTTTATACGCTATCAAAGTGCACGGTGAAACTTTTTTTTGCAAATTACATGTATACAAATTTGGTTTTTAATGGAGCTTTCTCTTAGGTAAACTAAAAGAGCTCAGCCTGTCCTTCAATCACTTGACGGAGCTCGATGACGACTGCTTCGTTGGCCTCGAGGAGAGCCTAGACATTCTCGAGTTGAGCTTTGCCTTCGCTACAGACGTTTTCCCTCAGCGTGCACTTAGGCCACTTTCGAACCTCCGGTGGCTAGTTTTAGACAACAACAATTTCCAGACAATCGAGGCGACAGCCTTTTATTCCTTTCAACAACTGCGTTATATTAATATGGAATCAAACAGGCTGCATTACTTACCCGAAAGGATATTTCTCTCGAGCGTGCACCCAGAGTTAAGAGATGTCAAACTGGGATACAACTTTCTGGAGGCAATACCGGAATCGAGTTTCCATAATCTGACGGAGCTGCTGTCTCTCGACCTGACTGGCAACCGAATAAGAGTCTTGGCGTCTGGCTCCATCATAGAGTGCCCAAAATTAGTGACTATATCGTTGGCTTACAACCGGATACAGAAAATGGAGAGAAACGCGTTGTACGGTTTATCCAGCTTGCGCTTCCTCCATTTGGAGTTCAATAAGCTGACTGTGCTGGACTTGGGTGCTATCTCCGAGATCGGCGGTCCCGATTTTGCCCTAAACGTTTCCTACAACGCGATCGCGTTCGTCGATTCGGGATCAGCAATGAACAATCTTACCAGATTGGATCTTGGATTTAATAATATCAGCCACTTATCGGCAGACACGTTTTATGGAACGCCCGACTTGAAAAACTTATATCTGCAGAACAACTTTCTTGCCACAATCGACCCTGGTGAGAAAGTCTTCTTTTTTTCTCTTATTGTTAGCTGGAAAACCAATTCTCAGTCGTTTTAACTCTTTCGATCAAAGACGCAACATATTTAGACTTGCGTTTCAAATTACAAAATATTTCTTTGATTTTCAAATAATAAATGTTTTAAGCAACCGTAATACATATTGTTTAAGGAACATTTGCATTCCCGCACTTGGAAATTCTGAACCTTGGCAACAATAAGATAAACACGTTGCGCAAGCAGTCCTTCCACGGCTTGGAGTCCCTCCAGTGGCTGAACCTCGGCGGCAATGAAATAGCGCAGTTGTCGACGGAGCAGTTCAGGAATCTAAAAAGTCTGAGGATCCTGAATCTTTCAAATAACAAAATTCGTTCGTTGCCGAAAGATGTTTTCCAGGGTACCAGATTAGAAATTCTTGACCTAAGTCACAACAAATTCACCGTCGTGCCCTCGTCGTCGTTCTTAGAAGTCGGTTATACATTGAGAGATCTCAACATGGCTGAAAATTTCCTGGATCACCTTGACTCGACTGCTTTCCCGACGTCTCAGCTGGTATCTCTAAATCTGGCGCAAAATCGTTTGACTATTTTGCCGGATAATTCGTTCGTTGCGCTGGGAAAATTACTCAGCTTGAACGTATCCCAGAACATTCTCCAGGCAAACTTTAAAGAGCTGTTTCATTATTTGCCGGACCTCAGACACCTCTACCTAGCTAATTGTGGTCTTAGAAGCATACCGTTACTGCCATTGACGTATTTAAATATCTTGGATTTGTCTTTTAACAATGTTGACGAGACTACTGACAAGCAATTCAAAGACCTGGGAGGTTTGAAGATTTTTTTACTGGTAAATAACTCGCTGACATTAATGCCTGGTGTTAGATTGAGCCTCTTGAGGGAACTTGACGTTTCTGGCAATCCTATCGAGGTTAGTTAAAATTAAGATAATCAAGAAAAGTGCTTTCCTCTTTCTTTTTAAATTTTCCAGGAGGGAAACAATTACGGACGTCAATAACGTGTCCAGTGATTTTTACAGGAACTGACGAAAGAGAGCTTCCTGGGCTATCCGAGATTAGAAAAATTAAACTTAAGAAATTTAAATCGCACCAAATCAGTGGACAAGGATTGTCTGCAACCGTTGAGATATTTAAAACACCTGCGAATTCAAACGTGGCCGCAGGCCGACGGGTTTCATCTGCGTCATTTGCTGTCCGGTTTACCGCTTCGAACGGTCGAGATTCAAGTGACGGAGCACCTGCTGAAGCATCAGATACAAAACGTCTTCACGAAACAATTGAGAGAACTGACGATCACCGGAAATGATCTTGAGTTGATCTCCTCCGAAGCGTTCTCCACTATCGAAGGCGGCGAGTTGGTATTAAGAATCAAAGACACGCATGTTCAACGACTACAGTCGGATATTTTTCTATCGTTGACGAAGAGACTGTCGCAGCTTACGTTGGACCTAAGAAACAATCATATCAACGAATTAAGCCCGTCGATAATTTACGGGAATCTTTCCTGGGAGACTGTGGGGACCAACATGGTGGCCGGTAAGTTTCTAATACACAACAGAAATACAAATAGAAGTGTTTTGAATTTTTGTAATGTTGTACGACATCTTTTCTAGTAATTAAAAGTCTGAAGTTACAGTAATTAATGTATCTAAAATGCAGGGTTGGGAAAGTTGATTTATAAAAGTATCTAGTTACAGTTACAAATTACCAATTCTGAGTTGCAGTTACAGTTACCCAAAAAGTAACGAATCGTTACTTTACAGTTACTTTCTTGCAATAAAAATAAAAACATCAAATCTGCATTTGAATTGTAAAACGTCGATAAAGGCGTTTATGCGCAAATGCAAGGCCTAATACAATCCGTGTGGAGGCGTAAAAATATATAAAGTAACTATTAATGTAACTATATTAAATTAATTACCAGTCGTTGAAAAAGTGTAACTGAGTTAAGTTACAGTTACGGATCAGGAGAGAAAGTAAGTTAAGTTAGAGTTACCAAAAATAAGAGTGACTGTAACTGTAACCTCGTTACAAGTGACGAGTTACTTCCCAACCATGCTAGAGTGTCACTAGAGGACACGTGTTAGCGCGAGTAATGATCTTTCCCCAGGTGGGCTGCAGGTATCTGGCAATCCGCTCGAATGCGACTGCGAGATTGCATGGCTGAGTCTGTGGCTACGCAGGTGGCTCAGGGAGTCCCGGCAGATTCACACGGCGTCGCAGTCCGACGCCAGGCAACTAAGAACCATAGCCGGCCGTGCTGTGTGCACAGAAACAACACCGTCGTACTCCTCCGACAAGGTCCTGCTGACTTTGGGTACGCCGCACACCGCCTGCCAAGCGTCCGCCCTCAGCTCGGGAAATTACGAGCGGCTAGCGACAGCCTGGTTGGCCTTCGTCAAATTCTTCATCCTCATTTTCATCGCCAATTAACTACGAGTTTATAACACAACCTTCCGTGATGGGCCTAGTCTTTAAAGTTCACGATGTGATCTTTTTTAATGTAAGATTTATCAATAAAAGTAGTTAAATAATTACAAGAAAAACGCTTCTTATTATTTCCATAATTAACACCGAGAAACAGAAGGATGTTCTTCATAAAAGAGGAGTGCGAGAACAGAAAAACATTATTATAATATAAAAATAACGGCTATTCCAAGAATTTATCTTTATTTACAAATGTCATGATTTCGCTTGTGCTTTATACAGATGGCGAGGGTAAAAGTAGACGAGAATGGAAAAGGTAATTCTTAAAAAATAGGAATAAAGACGTAGACAATAAGATACTTGTGGGAGGATGCATAATGGGAGAAAAAATTCGTAAAGAAGATAAAACTTATTGACGCGCGATGATAATGTACTTACTCTTGGCGAGCTTATTGTTTGATGAACACTTTCGATAAAATTACTTTCCCTAGACTGCTTCATCGCCTTTTTTTTTATTTTACAGCTTCGCTTACCGCAGAAAATTATTTCGTTGCTGCTCTTCGCTTTTTTACACGGGCGGCGCTTGCGTGTGCTGCAAACAGCCCTCGACATTCTCTGGCCAGTCGCAAACGTTCTCGTTAGGATTAAAGACCAGGTTCACAGGACAGGGCATGTGATGCTTGCGCTCGCCCTCGCACATATAGTACATCGTGCAATCATTCTTGTCCGCGTGATAAGATATATGATTGTCCTCTTCGTCGCATGACACTTCGTTCGCTGCAACATTCGTTTTCACGATCAACTCTTCATTCTGTTCTTTACTTGTCAATTTCACAAATTCTTCTTAATTTTAGAGAAGGCTCGGTATGCTTTCCGTAATATTAATCTTACGTGCAACATCGCGTTTAAGCAAGAATTTTCTTCTGCAAGATTTGCGTCATGGATTTACTTACGATCCTTAGTAGTGTATTTTCCATTTCTTAAGGTACTTTCGTAAGGACCGTCATATTCCAGCTTGACTTTGTAGTTCTGCAACTCCTTCTTCATCGCTTTGATCAGTGGATACTTTCCTGCCCCGCAAGATCCTCTGAAGTCGTCCATGTCAACGGACCAGATCATTACACCCCCAAAGCCTTCTTCTTTAAGCCAAGTCATCTGCAAAAGAACTTAAGTTCCATAAAGAATGCTTGCGTAAACGCAAGATATGTACGACAGTTTATGCTAAAGACATATCAGATATTCTTGAGTAATAGTCTTTGAGTGCGTTACATCTTTGTTAAAAGGTTCAAAAATATACGATGAATGTATACTTTGTTAATAAGACTCCTTTCGTCGTCGAATCCGACCCATTGATCGTCTCTGTACGCAAATGGTACTTGCTGTTCGCTGTCCCATACTAGAGTCGTATTGTCTTCGTTTAAGAAGCTGCAAACCTATTTACGAAATGTTGATTTAAATTTTGCTGGACAACATAAAGTGACATAAAAATTCATTGTGTATTCCTTAATAGAAAAGTTCATAAAGCATGAACTACGAGACGTTTTAATTATTCTATTCAAATAGATGGAAAATTAGCGCATGTCTATGAAAAAGTAACATTGCATGCCTCATAGTAGGACAGAAATCCGGATTCGTTGGTGAAGTTCCCTGCCACTCCACCACTGGACGCTGGTGCACCAATGTCGAATTTATCCTTATCGACCAGCGTGAAGGATCTACCGTACGTTGGCATTCCAATCATAAGCTTTTCCTTCGGCGCTCCTTGCTTCACCCATTCTCGTGCGCTGTAATCCTAAAAATCGAAGTTGCAAAATTTCATAAGAGCCCAAAAAGATCGGGATCTTAGTACGTGATTACTTTTATTTACCACTGTCAGCTTTTTCTGGTAGCTAGTAGCACTTTCTAGAGGGTACAACGGACTGTTGTGACCAACTTGTCTCTCCCACTGACCGTGGAAGTCGTATGCCATCACGTTAATGAAGTCCAGATACTTAGATATTTCAGGGACATCGTACCTAAAAAATACAGCTGTAAGCGTCTAAACGTTCCCGTATTAAACAATACACAAGAGTAGCCAATGATTTATGACCTTAGACTCGCATTGGCCATTCTTGTGTGTTGCTTAGTTTTAATGAGAGTCCTACTTTAACTCTATTATTCTTGTATTACATCGCAGAACTAAAATTAAAGTAAAAGATATTTTACTTAATATCTGAATACACACAAAATATTGTGTTGCTCTTTTCGTATCGCGTATACGTGAATTTTTATCGTTAATCGTAACATTTGTGATATCTACCCTGCAGCGATGGCTTCGAAACTCGCAGGCACCGCGGCTGACAAGATTAATTTTGGTTGGCCAGAGCTCTTTGCTTCACCCTCGAAAGCTAGCCTGAGTTCCTTCAAAAGATTAACGTAAGCCGTTCGATCGTCGGCTCCTCTGCAAGAAAATATTACACCGAAGATTATATCTACGTTATATATCGAACGAGATATACGAGGTACACGTGAGGTAAAGGTACCTTGGGTATTCCCAGTCAACATCCAATCCGTCGAATTTATATTCTCGCAGGAAATCGATAGCCTCATAGACGAATTGGTTCATCCGGAATGTGTTACTGGTGAGTTCTTTGAAGGGCGTCGAGCCGAATGCCCATCCTCCGATCGCAAGTAGAATCTGAAAACATTATTGAGACATGAGTGACGGGGCGTTTGTTGAAATAACATTATTTATGTCTTAAGTATCAATCGTCTCCTTTTCCCTATGATTTTTAAAACGCTGTTTTCTAAGTGGGAGAGTCCAGGGGCTTGATTCTTAAATTCATTTGAAGGAGAAACGTATGCGAAAATAGTGATCTTATAGAAAAGTTGTGAGCTGGTTGGCTATTCGCATGGCTTTAACCAATCGACTTTCAACTTTTCTGTGAGAGTAGGAATTTCGCATACGTTTCTCTTTCGAATGAATTCAAGAATCGAGCCCCTGAAGTGAAAGCTCTAACCGGAGGACACACGCGAAACGCGGTTTCCTTCAAGATGGGAAACGCTTGGCAAATATCTCGGGAGAAATAAATTACTAATGCGCAATGAAAATTTGTTGAAATTCTAAAATTTTGTGAAAAATACCTTAATATCCGGATTCTTGTCACGAAGTGCGATCAGTCTCTGATACATTTCAGCGTCTTTGTCACTTCCTTCAGTAAGTAAGTGATCCTTCAAAGTAGCGAACGCATATACCACGTGAGTGCAGAGAGTCGGATCGATGTCTTCCGGATTGAATCGTCCCATTCCTGGTCTCTTGTGCGACCAATTTGTCAGGTAACAAATGGTTTGCGCCTCTCTCTCTGCCAATTTGTTAAGTTCTGATTATCAACTTCATCTCAATGGAAATAATCTTTCGATAAGTATTCGAGGCGATAATACGTGCTCATCGAAGGGTATTTTACACGAGATGTAATAGGAGTATATTTTGTCATTTCAGCGATTCGAAAAGATTACCCTGGATCGGAGTGTTAATGACGAGTGTAGTCTTCTGAAGCTTCTTCGATTTGCTGAGCACTTCCGAAACAGACACCTTGTAAGGCTCCGGCTTCTTTACTATCGTCTCCGTGATGGTGGTGGCAACTGCCGTCCAGTCGACGTCCTTGGCATTGGCACCTCGCGAAATACCCCTAAGTTCCTCCCTCATCGCGCCGATCAGAGGATACCGGACATTCCCACCGCAAACGGTGCCGTTGAAGTCGTCCATGTCGACCGTCCACACCATCGCACCTCCGTAACCCTTGCTCTTCAGCCAGTGCATTTTGTTCCGAACGGATTTTTCATCGTCGAAGCCAACCCACTGATCGTTGTACACCAGATAGGGTACCTTCATCTCGTCGTCCCAAACGTAGGCGGCACCGTTGTGCAGCATCTCGCAGATCTGATATTAAAGGGTGATTTTCATGTCGAGACTTTATAAAAATTTGTTTTGATCGACAAAGGATTTTGCTTCTGTTAAAATTTTGGGTATTTTCTGAGTGGCGCGCACAATGCAATTTTTAGAACATTACAATTTGTATATAAAAAATTAAATAAAAAAAAACTACTTCAAATTGCCAGTTTGAATATACGAAATCCCGTCGCAAAAGCGGATTAGTACCTCGTAATATGCGAGAAAACCAGACTCCTTGGTGTATTCGCCTGCCTTTCCGCCACCGCTGGCTGCAGAGTGTACACGGAAGTTGGCGGAGTTTGAAAGGGTGAAGGACCGGCCATACGTAGGCATGCCTATGATTAATTTTTCTTTCGGTGCGCCCAGTTTAACCCACATGGTAGCCGCATTGTCCACGCTCAATTGTTTCTGCCATTCCGAATCCAACGACGACGAGTATAACGGGGCGTTGTGACCGGTTTCTCTCTCCCATTTCCCGTGGAAGTCGTAGGCCATGAGGTTGATGAAGTCCAGGTAGCTAAGTGGATGAAAGTGCATTTTCGTTTGATTACGGTATTTAGGGGCTCGTCGCGTCCGCGTCGTTAGCTTTAGGTGGTGCCAAGAATGAGTAAATTCTAAGATATGATGAAATTTCAATTTTGCATCCGTCGTTTCGCGCGCGCTACTTTTTATATTCTATAAGAATTTTCACCTGGAATTTAGATTCCATGGGTCCTAATAATATCTGAATAATGTTTCTTAGCATAGTTGAATTACAGTTGAATGCACTGAAAAAAATTTCTGGTTGAATATGGACGAATCAGATAATTCCTTTAGGATTTACCAGAATTCCTTTAGGATTTACCAGAATTCCTGTAAGTCCCAGTCTACAATAGAGATTTAAGCCCTAAGCCTTAAGAAATTGACTAATCACAGTCGCGCATTCTACTCATACTTGACCGTGATTGACCAATTTCTTAAAGCTTAGGGCTTAAATCATCTATTGTAGACTGGGACTAATCCTACAGAAATTCTGGTAAATCCTAAAGGAATTCTGGTAAATCCTAAAGGAATTATCTGATTCGTCCATATTCAACCAGAAATTTTTTTCAGTGTGATGTTAGTCTTTTAAGTTTTGAATTCCGCCATCTTGAATTACAAAAATCTGATAACGGATTCGTAATCAGCCACCCCGAAAACCCTTGTGTACAAAGTTTCACGGAAAATGGTTCAGTAGAAAAATGTATGCTTCAAAGGGTTAACGCAAATGTTTAGCATCCCCGAAGCTTTTACATTTTTTATCTGAAAATTGTCGTTATACCTGGCAACTGCCGGCACATCGTATCCGCTCTTAACGTTGTCAGGTCCGACGGGTACCGCGGCGGTTAGTAGAAGACGCGGTTTTTTCCTCTCTTGCGCCTCCGCCTCGAAAGCCTCTCGCAGCTCTGCGGGGAAAATGATGAAAAGTGAATTCAAGCAACGTGACGGACATACGCGACGCATGCCGCACACGAAGAGTGGAAATGTCAAGTGCCACGTCGCACATTGAACTCATATAATCCTGCGCAAGACAATAGGCAATAACCGCCTTATCAAGATTAACATGCGTCTGACATTTCCAGCCTCGAGAATCTCGGCATTGTCGTTGCCCTTTCTAAAGCGTTTCTTTACCCTTCAGCAGGAGGACATAATTCTTCTTATCGTCTCCACCCTTCGGGTATTCCCAGTCGATGTCAAGGCCGTCGAAATTCCTATCCCGTAAATACGGTATAGCGCTGTAGATGAAGGTCTGCCGGGCGTATCTCGTTGAGGACACATCCTTGAACTTCTGCGTGCCGAAGGACCAACCACCTGGTTGTACAGATAAAACGGAAAATAATGCCAGTCTCATTTAAACTTGCGCAAACTTTAAAGATCGCACTAGATCGTTACAAAGAAAGTTAACGTCAATTGCACAGCTGATTGCGTCGGTGATTTAGCTTTCCTTTTTGTACAGGAAATATAAAACAACGCCGAACAGACTCACCAATTGCAAGCAGGACTTTCAGGGACGGGTTGGCTTTTTTAAGATTCACCACCCTTTCATACAGGCCGATCTTGCCGTCCTTCGTTTCGTCATTCGATTCGAAACTGGTTAGTTTGTTCTTCTTCAGCCACCCGAAGGCGAAGATAACGTGGGTGCAGAGGTCAGGTTGAATGTCCTCCGGCAGGAACTTGCCGATCTTCGTGCGATACTGGGACCAATTCGTGTAATAGCATACGAGCTGCGGGTGGAGAGTAAAATTAGTACGGCATGTAGCTAACAATATTTTCTATCTTATGACGTATATTATTGAAATTATAATTAGATATTAAAAATATATGATAGCGCGCCGTTACATTTCTCTGTGCACAAAACTTTGCATTGCTGCGACAGTAAGAATAATGTCAAAACGAAAATAGAATGCATTACTTGAAATTCCTTCGTATTGCAAAGAGAGGGATTTCTCATTAGCTTTGGGCGGTAAATCGACTCGAATAATTGAACAAATTATCTCGAGATATGCATCTCAAGAAGAAATCCAACTTTGTGATAATAACCGATTGTGTTTTGAGAGCGTCGCTTCTCTCGGGTTGAACATCCTCGAGGTTCGTAATTTGCGAAAAAGTAATTAACCGAATACAAAGATAGCCACTTGAGGGAACGATTTCACGCTCTGATAACATCATCAGCTCGTCAGCATTAGCTCAATAAGTGCCCGCGACACCTACCTTGTAGTCGTTCGTCTTGCCGGGCTGAAGCTCGTTCTTCGTGTTCTTATTGCTAACACGATTTCGCGTAACCTTGAACCTGTTGACACTGGCTGAGACCTCCTGATCGTTCGAGATCGACGGGGCGGAAGTCGTCGGCCTGCGGAATCTCTTTCTCGCACCTGACGATACACATACAATCGTCGAATAATTACGTAAAATCGCTCCGATTCTTCCTACGGCGATTATGCAACGCGCGCACGAATATGCGTTTCAGCGTTGCGTAAGTAAGGTTTCGCGCTTACACGCGTACGGCACGAAACTTCGAAAGGCAGGTGCCTTTCACCCGTTAGAATCGATTGCTCTGGAACCGTTTTGCATGTGACGCAATGTCGACGAGGGGGCCCTTTTGCGCTTTTTAGGGTATTGTATAATACAAGTTTGCATAACCGGAAGGCCGCATTTTCTCGCGCAACTAAACGCTCTTGATAAATTGACCATAATAAATCGCTTCGGCCGACGAAAAAAATTTATATAATCGAAATACCGCTGGAGAAATTATTAACCGTCATGCCGTAAAAGGACTAAATTCGTATGAAAGGACTCGTTACGTTATTATGCAATTGTCAATAACCGATCGACGATGAATCGGTAAAGCCTCATCGATAGTCCCGATTCCTTCTCGCTCCAACAGTGAAAACTATTGTAATTTCCAAATCGATTATTGCGAAAGCGAACGATGGAAACTAATAAGTGCAGAAATCTCGGAGTACCTTCGGCGTGCTGAAGGAGACCCAGAAGCAACACCGCGCAGCAGACGAGCAGCAGCCTCCAGGTAGTTCTGCTGATCAACACCTGAAAAGAAAAGTGATGGTGGAGATAGAACGACAGAAATAAGTAAGTACAATGAGAGTTGAATGAGTTTACAGCATCCGCTTATGCCAACGTAAATCATTTTCGTTGAAGAATCTCGCTGAAAATTTCCAGATAGAATCAATTACATCAGTTTTGTGTAGTGAACTATGCTTGGAACAAGGTTTTCCGGAAATTCTGATTATTTGCGAAGGTAAAGTTACAAAATGATTGGGCTGAATTTTTCCTGCTGGAAAATATTAATAAAAATTTTCGCCTTAACGGAGAATTTTTTGGTTTGCGTATTTTGTTTCCCGCCACTTCAGCCATTAGTAGGTAGTATTCGCGATGCCTGATAAAGGCAACCGGCGAAAGTCGTTCACGATTCTGACAATCAATTACTGAGCAATCGCGGATTGTTCTACAATAAGAATCACCGTCTCCCCGTTGAAGAACAATATGTGTTGGTAATCGAGTGGCGTAGGAGTCTAATGAACTGACCTCAAACTTACTTCTCTCGCGAATAATTCGAGATTACGACAGGATTGAAAGCACTGGTAACGACGTAAGAGCGCCGAAGATAGGTACTTCATACTTTTGCACTTTTCTCCTCGCGACGCAACCGTGTGTACGCAGTTGAAGGAATTGTTTTCTTATTTTAAAAAATGCCGGTTAAAATTTTTGTGTTAGGTGTTTAACACATTCATGTGTTAATTTAACATATTGCTCTTATGTTAATTGATCTCAAATGTAAAATTATTAAAATAACTGAAAAGAAATGTTAAAACATCACAATGTGTACTTATTTTTTAACCTTACACAATACATATGTTCTATATTATTAGTAACAAGATTTATCTGTTAAAATTTAAAGATTAAAATGTTGATTTTATTCCATATAACATGCGTGAGAGTAATTTCGGATCATTTGATTTATTACATCTGTAAAATGTAAAAATTACATTCTCCAAAATTACTTTTGTCATTAAAAATATGTTTATTTTACACAAAATTGATTTTAAATTATTTTGAGATTTGCATTTATTTTGTGTTGAAATATTAACAGTGTGATTATTTAACATACCCATATTATGTTAAATTAACACAGAAATTTGTATGGACCGTTTGGGACATGTGATATCTGTTAAATTTAACACAAATTCTTCAGCTGTGAATTTTTCAATCGTATTTTTCAATTTCACGCCCAGGTCTCATGATGCAATTGTAATTTGTTCTATTAGCGCGGATTAGAACGCCTGACCGACCGCGTGATTTATAAGCTGGTTTTTTTTGTTTGTCAATATTTCATAGCGTAAAGATAATGCAACGTAACATTCTCGAAGCGTGTAGAAAATTATGTCCAAGGCGATGCTGATATAACGACGAGACTTCAGTGACATATGCATACATCAAGAAACGATTCAACACGAAGCAGTTTTCGTTGGCATTCAAGTAATGCGAAAGTAGTTTGCGGTTTAAACAATCTACTGCTAAGCGAATAGCTATATACGTCCATGCTACTTGGCTGAGTGAAAAATAGATAAGTGAGCGTGATCAGTAACGAGAAGGTATTCGAGAAAATAATTATTTGTACGTATTCCATCTAAAATTATCTCTACCTGAAGCTCACGGAGAGAAGATTATCGTTTTCAAACTTACTGGATATGCCTTACGCAGAATAAAGGGCGTTTACGACTCGAGGCAACTTGTATAACTTTTACACCGAGAGAAAAAATAGTCATTTTTGGAGCCAACCATATTTTTTATGATTCCTCCAACGTAAATTATGGTTGACCTAACAATGTGATAGTTCTCATAACCACAATATTGGTTGTCATAAACCAAAAATATGGTTGGGTCCAAAAATGACTATTTTTTCTCTCTCAGTGTACGGCGCACGAAAGCTACTAGTCATAAATGATACTAAAGGACATCCACGTTAATATTCGACCGCAGTTTACTTGTCTCGCGTTTAAGATAAAACACAGAAGAATTAAAGACGCACTGGGGATAATTATCTCTAATGCATGCCCATTGGAACAATGCGACGGCTCGTTCGCACGCCAATCGCGTTTTCACTCCCGGTCTCGCGTGAGATCGGGATGGAAGTCACGCTTCATTGCGTTTTTTCGCAGGATAGATCCGCACCGGGATAAAATGCCGCGGAGAGCTCGTCGTCCTCGCTCGTATTAATTATTATTGCAAACGGCAAGAAAGCCGGCGGACCGAGCCGATCCTTTTTTTCGAGGCCATGGCCGACCGGGACTTCGCGCGCGACGAGCGGATTTTTTTTTAACGGCATCCGCACGACTCCGTATTCCAGCCACGAGCCTGGAAAGTTCTTAACCTCGTGAACCCCCTGCCCCTCCCCCCTCCCCTCCCGTCGGGGGACCGCGGAGATTGTCGTTGAATATCATTACGCGATGCGAGCGGCTTAATGATATTCAGCGTGAAGCGCGAGCCCCGCTTTTATATCGGACCGAGCCGCCGTTCCGATGTACCGAGAGGCGAAGTGAAACTTCTCTTTCCTTGCGTTCCGCAAAGTGGCCGTTCCGCGCGATGCGGTTTATCGAGAGTGATTTCATCGGGAACGAACGGGGGAGCTTCAGCGCGGCGACCATTTTTGTACCGCTTGTAAATCGCTCGTGTCACTTGGAATTTCCATTCGCGCCTCACCTCGAGCTTATAAGATGCAGCTCGATTAAAGTCTAGAATCTAGGCGAGATATTCCGCACGACTACGCGAGAGATCATCGTCTCCTCGCGACAGTTACAAGTTCTTGATTCGCGCCTAGCGACGTCGGCGATCGAGAGAAAATGCAATTATGCCTTTAATCTTTCTGTTCCGATTTCACTTTGCATGAAGATTTTACGTTGTGCAAATAGAACTGGATCACCAAGTCTCCCGTATTACAGCAAGCGCTTCATAAATCTGCTGCGATAACTAAAAATATATAGAATAAATTTATCGTATAGATGATGTAGGATTTTGCATTAAATTATCGAATGAAATATCCCCCTTAATCATTTTTTTAGGCAAGGCAAATAAGGAAATGATTTGATTAGCAAAAGTTCAAGAACCTTTATCTTTAATAATCTATACCTTCGAAATGATTGAGCGTCAAACTGACCGACAGATTTGCCTCATTATATGATTAATTTTTATTAATTATCGCTACAATTGCGATTGGAGTGAAAACTTTATTCCAAGCCACACCGTCTACTACCTACATTTCATAGGTGTTTCTTAGTACCATTTATCTTCCACGAATGTCATTGTAAGCGCGAACGAACGAGGAGAACTCGCGATCCATATTCGTTTCATTCACTCGTATTTCCTCGTCGTACGCTACACAATGGCATCATCGAACGAAAAATTACCCGTGCTCGCCCCCCTTTCTCATTTTTTTTCCGCTTTATTGCCTATTGTTGGAACGCATATTATCGTCGAGCGTCGCAAAATGCGCTCGCTCGCTTTTAACGTGGGAGCAACTCCACGTTATACTTTTGAACCCACAATCGTTAGCTCGGTTATTAATTAGCCAGAAGACTAACGTCGCGCGCCTTGCCTCAGGAAGAGGCGTTCCTCGCGCATCTAGCACAATTTGCATACAAGTACGTCTCGCGCAGTTCGTACAATTCAACTGCAGCCGTTATTACAACCAGCAATGAATAATAAGCGATGGGCCTAAGTCACTTCGAATATGTGGGAAAGGTTTTGAACCGTTTCAACTTTTCACAACATTTGTGAAAATCCTGCGAGTCATGAATATTCTGAAGATCTTGGACGTTTTATAAATATATTCTTATCTTGATTTATTATTTTAATTAATTTTTTTTACAAATAAACAATAATCTTCCTTTTAAGAATTTTGAATGGTCAGATATTTCAATGATTTTAAGAAAGGATTCAAATAATATTTGGTATCAAAACAAATCCAATTTTTACATAAAGTTCTTAAATCCTCTGAAAAAGAATTGAAACGTTCAGCACTAATAGATTAAAAAAAAAGTTTTAACAGTTGAAGAAAAACGAATATCTGAAACCTGTTTGAAATTCTTAAAACTAACATATTACTGCCTGTGTTTATAAAATGTGGGAATACTGAAACAATGAGGCAGGTGTTGTGAAAGAAAAGCTGTATTTTTCAAACAGTTTCGGTGGATCCTCAAGACTCGGAAAGATTTTCAAATAACACTCGATACGAGGTTTCCGAAGTGGCTCCAAGTATCTTAAGGCCATCGCCAGTTGCAACTCTCTCGTTGCATCGTCTCGTCGCTGCGTTGCGTTGTCGCGTCGTCGTTGGTGGCTGGCTGGCTGACTGGCTATGCACGTCCGCTCGCGTGGAGAGAGCGAGAGATTTCTATGCCGGACTTTTAGAACGAGCGGCTCCTATTGCCACGGTGCACGACTCCCTCGTGTTATATAGCCAGTCAAGTATCCGTGACTTGGCAGGATGATAATTTCCAACGTTCCCCTTACTCGTCTATCCGCGCGCGCGCACTCGCTGTACGCCAGCGGATGCTAGGCAATCCAACGTAAATCTTAAGGGATATGCCCGAGATGTTTAAATCGCGGTATCGGGTTTCTTCGATCTCTTCTTAGGAGGGGGACGGAACAGCGCCGACACGAAACTCGCGAGATTCTTATTATTATAGTATACTTATTCCCTGCTAACGTAAATGCGTTACCAAATCCTTGTCCAATTAGCCACTTCTTTCGGGATAAAATATATTTTGGACACTTTTGTGTAGAGGAATTTAAACAAACTTATCTTTGCGGCCGATCGAGTGGTGTTACAAAATTTTTATGTACTATACGATCACACAGGGTGAAAGCGCGACATCAATTTGTTAAATGGCTGATAACTAGCGTAATAAATTACGAAGATATCCACTCTTTCAATTATGATATATAACGTCATATTATTAGCTCGCGCGGAGAAAAAGTGTAGCTGCCGTAGCTAAAAACTGCACGTGGTAACTAAATTTTAGTTGTAAAATATGGACAACTACAATAATATTTAGTTGCGATAGCTAATATTTTGCTACTGTGCCTATTGTATTAGGCGCGACAGCAAACCGTTTGCTGTGGCTTAGAAATTTGTAATTAGGGCAGCAAAATATTTTTAGCAAATAATGATTAGCTACGATAGCGATAGCAGTTAATGCAAATTTTCGCTTAATATTTTTTTCTTATGGTCTAATCTTTTCTTTTATTTTCAACAAGACTAAAGCTCCTGTCTTTTCTTATCTTCGTATTGTATCTAAAATCATTCTCATAAGTAAAATCTCAACGATATGATAAATCCAATACCACTTTCGTATTGCTTATTGCTAGACGTGTGGGTCGACTATACAAACAGATTTAAATCTTTAATGTATCTTTGATCCTATTCAATTCAATAGCGTTGCATGACATTGCAAACTTATTACTTTCTTCTGATACATTTATGCATAGCCATTTTACCGTAAATTGTAACATTATTGCGAGAAAATGTTTTCATGGTAAATCAATGTAAATTATAAATTTTTAGGTTTTAGCACAAAATGTGACTTTTTATTATTTTGCATTATTGTACAATAAGATATGAAAAGTCAGTGTTAAGTCTGCACATCTGTATAAAAGTTAATCATTCTGACATTTCGTTCGACGAGTTATATTTTTTTTAACGTAACGGCGACCATAAAAGTGCAACATTATAGCGTGTTGTTTAAATAAAATAAATAATATTTTATTGATTATTTGACCAATTTGTTATCAAAAGTAGCTATTTATGTTCAAACGTGCATAGGTATCTTAGAATTTTTTTGCTTCTTCTCATTAACTTTCCGATTCTCACGCCATTAATTATTTATCCTAATTAATAAGATACAAGAGCTAAGAAGCAGTCAAACTCGCTTTGGGAGATCAGACTTCAATGTCATTTTGTCACGCATGATCAGGTCCCTCAATCTTTCAGCAGTCTAATAAGAGAAGGAACAGGTAATTGGAGAATTACCCGTTCTGTCTCCTACTATGTGTTCGGTGATAGTATAGTAAAAGTTGAGAACGTAAGTGTGTGCTAAATCAAAAGTAAAAAATTTGAGGTGGTAACGTGGGTTACCACCATGCTTCAAAGGGTTAAGTCAAATCCTCTTCTTGTATACAACATGTTCTACAAGGACGAACAAATTGTTCACTGCAAACTAAAAGTGGCATATAATTTCACATCTATGAACACTCGAAACTAATCGTGGATAGTTTGCGTTCGTAAAATAATGAGGAGACCGGCGTGAGGCAAACTTTCGTGTCTACAGAAGGTTAAATTACGCTGCTGGAATTAACACCGGATTCAATCTCCGTTATTCCGGCGATTGGCATCTGAAATTGTTGTGAAAACCTACGAGGCTCGCATTACGTCGCTAATCGTCCTCATTCTATTTCGGTCTCGTTTGAGACTCGATGCGCTAATCACCCGCAGGATGCGGACGCGCGTCCTGTTGGTCGATTTTGCGGCGGATTCTAGATCAGCGGAACCGCCCATCCGTGAAAATTTCACTGACGTTTCTTCGCTACCATACGCGACTCTACGTAAGCACGTAAGAACATACGCGTACATAGTTTGAGATTTTCGAAAGTTATTCGCCGTAAAGGTATGACCTGTCTAATTGTTGATTCACCGCCAACGAGAGAAATCGATTCTCAGCGTCGCCTATTAAGAGGGAAATGCAATTATGCTGACGATTATGCACCGCGACCAGTCACAATGCACGTTTTCCCTTTTGCTTGTCTCGCAGACGACACAAACCTACGTATTTTACTGCCGCGACTTTGCTGTCTGACAGGTATACGCTCTACAATTTTCATTACAACGACGTGCGTTTGTGTAATTGATTAAGTGGCAAAGAATGTTATAGCTTCAATAATTCATAATATGATCACGATAGCTTGCGGTTTAAAATTGGCGTTTCGATTAGAATTAATTATCGAATTATATAAGCTAGTGTTACATTCTGTTACGACCTGTTAAATATCGCATATTCAACATAAGATAAATATTACCACATGCCTCGGTGGTCGAATTGGTGAGACGCCCGCCTAGTGAGAGGAAGGTCCAGGTCAAACCCTGGCCGAGGTATTATCTTTCGCAATAGACTTCAAATAAAAATTATTCGGACACTAATATCCTGTCTTGGCTCTTACTCCTTTATTACTTCGTATTTGTGTCTTCACATTAGAGCCTTATGAATTTTATTAATTGTCCAACGTAAGAATTGAATTGATTTGTCTGCAATAATACCAATTAAAAATTAGATAATCCCGAAGTCGACGCATGAGTCATGCGATCTTGCACACAGTGGTGGAGTACCGTTGAGATGCAACGAATCCATTCCTACCGGTGTGTACTACACTAGGCTTTCTTTTCGACCGCGCCATGCTACCTCGTTACATTTACCTGGTTTACACTCGAGCGCTCTCGTTCAGTTGGCTTCGCGTACGCTTAACTTCGCTGCCCTTAGTGAGTAGTATCGTAAATTTCATGCGACCTACTTAACATTGTGAAGGATGTTTCCTGCCGCCCCGATAGCTCTAGTCTCACAATTTTTTTTTATCCTTCATAAAATTATTCAATGTATCCTGTATATTTGTATCTGTTCAATCTGCGTATTCCAATTATTTACGTAATAATGAAAATACTTAACAAAATTAATAATGCAGAAATATTAAATGGTTACCTCTTGTACAAATAAATGCGCGATCTAATTTAAGCCTTGGAAAAGTTAATTTAAAAGCTTGATTTGCAACTTTAGCAAACGTAATCTTACTTTATGCATTTCTTTGTTTTGAGAATTAAATGTGTCAGTTTCTTACATCAATATAATTTCTATCTCTAATATTGTACATTTTATATAATGTTAATAGCAAATTTCTCTCATAATAGCGGCTTTCTGGTATATCTTAATATTGTTTTCCGTGGCGTCAAGCTTTCTTATTTCTGCTCGAATTCCGGAACGTTCCAAGCATATTCCTTATTGAATTACTGTCGTCGACCTCTCGCATAGAATAGAAACGTTTCCGCCATACTGTCATGAGCACGATGCAGTTATTAACACGACCGCTTCATCAGCGACTGTAAATTCGAGCTATTTGATCTATGCGTCTACCTTCTAGATTACAAATTTCTTTATACATGTATCGCACAGCGAAAGCAAAGATAAAGCGCGTAACTAAGAAGCAAATAAACTTAATTTATTATTTTTATACCTTATTTGTACATAGTTTTATGTAATATTTGTATGAAATTTACCCGCCATAAAGTCTTATTTGAAATAAAATTTAGTTATGTATCTACGCGCAAATCATGAGGTGCGTTCACCGCAAACGCACTTGCTCCTTCGCATTTGATTGCATTTTAATGAAGCCTATTTCCTTGGTACACTAACAAACACATTTTTTAAACTAAGTAAATAGATTTACTTAAAATTATTTTTATTACTGAAGTAAATATTTATTCTATTTAAATAAAAATAACAAATTTCAAGTAAGTCTACGTATTATGTTAAGTAAATTAATTTAAATCATTACATTTTCTACATTCAAATAAAGATTTCATGAGACATAGAACACTATTTATTAAATGAAATAATTGTTTTTGTTAAATAAGAAAACCAATTTTCTTCGCTGCGAAAATTACATCTTAAGTAAACATTTTATAGAATTAAAATAAAAATTTTTTAATGTAAAATTATCCATTTTTAATATTTAATAAATACTTAAATTAAAGCAATGCATGTTTTAAGTTGTTTATTACTTTTTAAATTTAAGTAAACAAGCTATTAGGAGCCACCTAATAAATAATTTTCTTGAGTAAAGTAATATTTGTTTATCAAGCTATTTTTTCTATCAGTGTAAGAACTATTTTTTCTTCCATGCAGATATACTTCTTTATAGGTCATAAATGCAAAAATTGAAATTTATGTGATCCTTCCACATATCCCTCGTATTTCTTGGTCATTTTCTACTTTCGAGCGCTCCCGCTCGCCATCAAATTCCTACGTCCCAAAGTGCATTCCACATCGAATTACTCTTGTCGAGACTGTGTTGTATTGCGGGTTTCCGTCATGTGCTTCGCGGCTTCCCTTCTTCGCGCGTTCCACCGCGCTTACATTTTACCTCCTTTGTACGGCTCTCGAGAGCCTTGCGCTCCTTTTTCCTCTTCGCGCTCTCCGTTCTTTTTCACCGTGCCCGCCCCCGGCATGTTTTCCAGCCTGGTTACATGACTCTCTGTTATTGTGGTTTTTGCAATCGGCCGAAGATTAAAATTAGAGATTTAGAAGCCATCGGGACGCAGAAGATGCTCCGAAGAAAGTGAAACGGAAGAGGTGACAGCCTTGTCATTATATGTACTTTCATTGAAAAGTAAAGTCAATTTCATTTTTCTTTTTTCTCTTCTTTCTTCTCTTGCGTTTTTTTGCTCGTCTATTTAATGCTACATTCTCGCCAGCGATTATATTAATTTCTTCTGGACCTACATATTTAATTGACCGACACAAAATCTCATTGTGTTTATTAGAATTGTCATTTATCGTATTTTTTCCGGAAGAATCGGATAAGTTCAGTCCAGTATCACAATTCTCCTCGCAATTCGCAGGATGATTACATGCATAAATTAAATAATTAATTACGTAACTTTGAACTATTTTAATAATATATAAAAACAACTTTGTATTAATCGTAAACTTAAAATTATTTTCGTAAAGCGAGGCAATATATTGGAGACGCCGCTAATTATTGTCGCAGTTAAATAAATAGGCTGTCGATACCAAGTGTTAAAATGTCTCCAAATAAACGTTGTATTTTAATCTGTTTACCTCGTAGAATGTAGGTCTGCAGAGATGACACAGTTACTGTACGATGGCAGGAATCGAGCGAAAGCTTATATTCACTCGATGCGTAAAGCTAAAACGCGATTTTCAACCGGCGCGTTTCTTCTTACCGGTTGTAAATAATTTTTTCTTGTGGAGATTCAGCTGGCCTAGTAGACTTTCTAGGCAGCGACTGCATATCTAACTCCGTGAAAATCAAAGTCATGCAAAATTATTTCGTACGCGTACACGCGCTGTCCTAGAATCATCATATATTATTCAACATTGATGTTTTTACACGTCAATTTTTGAAACTAATTTTTTCACAGAAGAACGCTGCGAGAGACGACATTATTTGTAATTAAGTTTTAATGAAATATTTAAAAAAATTAAATCAATTTTAACAAGGAACAGAAAGTTTTCTTGGCGATTCTTTCAAAAAAAACTTAAAAGCAGAATTTTGTTACCTATTTAACTTGGTAGAAACTTTTTAAAAATATTCAATAATTTTGCAATTATTTTATTATTAAAGTAATACACGTTTTTCTTATTGTTAGTTGAATCCGATGACTTTGCAACGCTCTGAATAAGTGAGCATTTTTTCTATTTTCTGCCTAAGGCAAAGAATGCAACTACTCAATTATGAATTCTTCCTCCAGGATTCTCAGTTCTCTCTCTGCATTTTGCGATCCGTGTAAACATGCATATCGTAGAATTTTATGCAGATTTGCCGATGTCCTTATACGCACGTAATATTGTTTATATGGTGTCTTATAGATACATCGTTTTGCATCCACGAAAACATGACAGCTCAAAAAATTAATCATGCGTGTCGACGGCTATAATATCAGGGTCTGCTTGCGAAGAGAGCGGCGAAGGTCTGCGACAATTAAATGTAAATGCCTGATTTGTCAGGATGACAGAACAGCGAGCCGTTGATGGTGTTTTACAATCGCGCCTAGCAATAATTCTCGTCACGTCGATTATGAAAACTTGAAAGGCGAGGCTCTCCCGCCGCTACGACGCGACTCACGCATATCCGATGCATTAACAATCATTTGCCCGCTGCACGCTGATGTAATAATTACTAGAAGTACTGTATACAAGAAGCGTACTCTAATGACACTCTTCTTACTCGCTGCGACCTTAGAACGTTTCACCTTCAATCTTCATTTCGGTGCAATGCGGTTTATGACTAGAACTAATTGTTATATTTCTTTGTATATCAGCGTTAACTTGTGCGTACTTGTAAAGTCATACGGACGTGTCGTGTGTCACGTTTTGCAATTTTTTATCTTGTTGAAATTACCTTGCACTGATAGATTCACGCTTTTGTAACAACTGTAAATTATATACATACATATATATAAAATATACAAAGTATTAGGAGGAGATTTAAAGACTAATAATGTTCATCAAACTAAAAAATGGCTGATCAAATGGACAAGAAAATTAATATTTTCAGGGATAAAATACAGATTAAAATACAGACGTGCTGTTCGTATTTTTGCATGAAATTATATATCTGTTTTTTGAATAAATTAATTTCTCTCGTTCTTGTATTTCATTTTTAGCAATTTTAGTCATTCCGTGTTATATTGCATTTCTATTCTACATGATTAAATCTGTTATTATTCTCAGACGGAAAGAATATAATATTTCTCACGCGCGAAAGCATTTCTCTCGAGATGAAATAATTTATTTATTCATAATTTAATTAAGCAAACTCCAACGAGGTCACAGCTAGCTAATTTGAAATTTTACAAACCAGTTCACACTTAAGCGATAATCTCAGCGCCTGTCGATTCCTCCTACTTTCACCTAAATTTGAATTCTGTGTACAGCGCAAATTTTTTTCATTTTAAAACAAGGTTACAGATTTATTAGCTAATAATTAGAACTTGACCTAAAAACGGGTGAAAGCTTAAACTGTGTATATTATTTTTATCTTAACTTCATTAAGAATCACCATCGACTATGCTGTTACTATTATGCAATTATATTGCATATTCATAATTTAGATTGCATTATTTACATAAAATTTTTTAATAAACTAGCATTTTATTCAACGGTTAGTAATAAACATAAGCTATAATTTTTTTAATCTGTTAAAATTTTATATCGTCATAAACAATTTGCAGGCATTGCAAGTTACTGAAGGCAACAAATGCACGTGATGTATCAAGTTAAATAATTAATAATACGACTAAACCGAATGAAGTTATTATGAGATTAGAAAAATGTTCTAAATGCATTACGCAAGATATCGGCTCGGGTCTTTTGAAGCTGCGACATGCAAATACGCCGCTCGGCGTTCTGAGTTTTTATTACATCCGCATCGATGTACGATCGCCCGTTTTTCCACACGGTTTCCTCATTCTCCGGTTTACTGCTCACCCCATCGTGTAATTAGAACGCGAGGAGCACCATGCAATCTCAACTGTGTAATGCGGCCGATAATGCCATGTCTGTCGTCCGATGCAACAATATAAATTACGGGCACGCGTTAAACTTTTTACACTCATATAAGAGTAGGGAATCGCACTCATTAACAGCCAATTAACGTTTAACCCGGGGTTCAGGTGAAAGTGCCGGCGGTGAAAAAAAAAAGAAACTATCTATTATTCGTCTAATCATTTCCGTTAGTTCGTACGTTCAATGGTTACGCCAAACTTTCCCAAAGTACAATCTATATTCTTAACGTTTCTCACGGTTCAACAATTTGTTCCCCGTTTTTTCTACCAGAAACTTTCCAATTAAACGGTATTCCGCTGATATGCTAAAATCTCGAAACCTTTTAACGTTTACAACCAATACAGACATCAAATATTTCTTTTGTATTATATTATGAAACGCAGGAGTTATAAAATTTGTCAATTACACACAAACAATTTCAGAGAAATATTCATTGTCAAAATTAAGTTATCTTTTTCTCTCGTACTAGTCCTGCAAATTGTTAATTCTAAGTTACCTCTAACTTGCACGTGTAAAAAGAATATAACATCGCAAACGCGGTTGCATTTAAGCAAATTTTTAAACAATTTACTTAAATAATTAATAATTAACTAATATGTAATAAAAGCTTGTGCACACTGTGAAACAATAGTACAGCATTAAGAAATTATTTACTAACATTTACGTCTCATATTAAATAATTACACTTTTATTCGATTGAACTTATTGAATTAAAGTAGAATAACAATTGAAACAATCAATTGCAAACAGAAATGTTAAATAACTTGTTGACAATGTATCGGTCCGTTGCACAGTCTTTCGTATTCATTCGTTGCTATTCCACATTGCAATCTAGTGGCTCTAACATTTCACATGCGATTTCGCCGCTTTTTCATTCTGTTCGCGGAACTTTTCTAATCGCTCGCTCGTGGCCCATTATTACATCTTATTAGAATAAAAATGCATTGCTTCACAGCGCATTAATGTAATTATTCGCTTATCAGTTGAAGATCGATCTTCCTTTCTCATCTCACGATATTTGCCCACAATGTGATTGCAATACTATCTCTTGCGACTCGAAACAGCGGGCAATTCACATTTTTCCCATGCACAAAGCGTACGCTTTGTTCCGACATGCATGCGCCCGTGTAACATTTATATAAAGTGTCTTTAAGGGAGGTCTCTCATATTCTGCGAGATCTCTTGTGACAAAACAAACATTTGGAATAAGCTTAACAAATTTCGCAAGCAAAATATTTTTTAAATATTTTTTAAATATTTTTGTAATATACTCGCTACTGCATTGCTATAAATGTAGATTGCTTGGCAATAAATGGCGAGGCAACATAAATTAACAAAAACAAAGGACATATCAGTTTTACTCTAATTTCGTATGACACATAGACCCGGTTTTTCTTTTTCTGGTTAAACATACTGAGAAAAAAGTCCAATTAAATACACTCGGATAATCCAATGACATATTAACAAACGGATATGTCCGATTAAATTGCATGCCCGATGAAAAATGTGATCGGTTTTTCGATCAAATTTTATCGGCAACTGCATTTCATCGGATGTATCCATAATTTAATCGGAAAACGTAATCGGAAAAATTGACCACCGGACACACTATTTTATTGGTTTATCCGATGAAAATTTTCTCAGTGCAGAAGTTAGTCGACTCTTCGTCATTTTCTGCGTTATTGTCTAAGAACAGACGGGGAATTTCGACTAACCTCTGATCAACAATTAACCAGAAAATGAAAAACCGGGCCGTAATGTAAAAACTTCTGCATAGTTATTTTTATTATATACTTTAGAATTTCTTTTTTTTTGTAAAATTACAAAGAAAAACATTATAATAAAATAACTGAAGTTGGTATCAAGTACTTTCCAACAATGTTTCCTACACTGAGAAAAATGTCCGATTAAATATAATCGGATAATCCAATTACATGATAACAAACGGATATGTCCGATTAAATTGTATATCCGATGAAAAATTTGATCGGTTTTTCAATCAAATTTCATCGGTAATTGCATTTCATCGGATAAATTTCATCGGATATATCCATAATTTAATCGGAAAAAGTAATCGGAAAAATTAACCATCGGACATACTATTTAATTGGTTTATCCAATGAAAATTTTTCTCAGTGTAATAGTAGATATTTTTGCTTAAGCAGCTCTTTATAAACGTCGTGTAATTCTGTATGCGCCCAATAGTACCTCTTCATTTCTTGCCAACGTGACAGACACGTGTCACAAAATAGAAATATACGTTCGTTATTCCGTGCGCAAGGTTTACGTCGCGATGCTGTGAGAATAATGAAGAAAACAACGCCTGGAAAGGCGCGGTACATTGAGCAACCTAAAAAAACAGCACGTAGCGACGAATTTCACTTTCCAAGTTAATTAACCTTGAATGACGTATGAGATATCAATCTACGTATGGTACTTTCGTAAAGAAGTTCATTCGAATACACACAATTTCTTCTTTTCCACAGACCGAATTAGAAAACATCTACGTGCAAATGAGCTATCTTTTTCGTGCGATTTCTTCTTCGTGTTTTCTTTTTATCGAAGCTAATCGATATTTTTACACGAATAAGAATTCATGTAGCGTATCGGCGAATATTCTGACCACAGATTCCGACTGATTTCCTGTTTCGCATACGTTTAGCGGGTCGGCAGTGCTTTCGACGCCGAAACAGGATCGGTATATCAGTGGTTGTTATCCTTCGGACACACAGCTGCTACATTTTAAAAAGTTCTCTGTCTCCCACGTTTCGAAACGTTCCCCACCACCAATTCCCGTCGCCATCCTTAGACATTCAGATCCATAGCTTTGCTACGTCAAAGATCCCGGTTTCAAAATCTCGAACGGCGGTGATCTACACAAT
Source organism: Vollenhovia emeryi (assembly GCF_000949405.1). Lineage (NCBI taxonomy): Eukaryota > Metazoa > Arthropoda > Insecta > Hymenoptera > Formicidae > Vollenhovia > Vollenhovia emeryi. The sequence continues at coordinate 1,732,287 of NW_011967219.1, forward strand.
ACTCGCAGTGCCGGGGCGCTTACATAAAGGCAACCTGTTTAACACGCCGCGCCCGGACGCGTTTTAACATGGAAAGAACTCGGTACCGTTGAAAAAAAATCCGCTCTTGTCGGAGCAAGCTCGATGGTCAATTCGCCGCATGTGTCTACGTAGCGATGGGATCGAAACTTTCGCCGATATACCGAATAAATTTTACAAGATGAAAGCACCTCGTAAAAATTACATCTACCATGCGAATGCAATTCTTCACCGATTTGCTATGCATTCGTAATAATTAGTTTCTGCACAATTCGGCTAATTATAAGGTGAAAACGTAAATAGAGCCATGGATCGTATGCATATAAAGAATGCCAAGTGCTTATGGGGAATTACTTTGCCTCTGCGGAAAAAATGCTGTTGAATTAAAGAAAAGTGCGTCGCTTGAATTAAACGTTAACGTCACGGGCTGCCACGGACATAAATAATTCACACAATTGTATTTGCTGTGGGTCTTAATTTTAAGCCTCGAACTGACTATCCAGATTATTAAGACAACTTTTCTGACGTTTTTCATTCATTAATACTGACGTGGTTTCAACGATTTTGTATCAATTACACTGATCCCGGCGATGCGTAATTTCTCTTCCCTGTACTCTTGCCAATTAGCTAATAGTTTGCGAGTGGAATCGATTTGTTTTAAAATTGAAAGCCGGCTCGTCACCATAAATATGCCTCGATGCGTGCGTATCGATTCGTTTCCAGGCTACGCACGTTCGCAAACCGTTTTCACCTGACTTCCGCCGGAGGGGCTTTCGGCGGTCCGCACGGTTGTCGCCCGCTTATGAAACTACCACTGGTTTCCTGCTACGGGACATATTGCTGATTTGTAGAAGACAGCTTACCGACTTCCTACCTCTTTTCCTACTCGACGCCAATCTATCATGAGAATTGCGATGACTTGCTACCAACGAAATTAATTTGCGCAGCTACACGCTATGTATTACGTGCGCGTAATTATTTAAATAGTTTTTATTTTGTAATTCAGTAATTCTCTGCTTTCATTCCACTCTTTTTCCGACACGTCTGCTCTGGTTAGGCAATATTTCGCCGTTTTATTTGGTCCTTAGCGCTTCGTTGAAGGCAGTTGTTTCGCGACTGTGATGCTCAAAAGTTTCTTTCAGACAGGAACCAGCACTCAATTATTACAATTATATATCTTGATACTGTTCTAAACAATACACGTACGATTAATACACCCACTTCGAAAAAAGGCATGTAAGTCGATTAGTCGCATATCTCGAAGTATTGTTGCCGCTTTTCCGCGATAGTTTGGCTGTCTCGCTTGTGCGATACGACATACTTCAGTCGTGTTATTTGCAGCTGTCAAACCATGCGAATTTTTAGAGAGAGTAAATGGCGTTCGCGAAGCGCGCGCTTGTCCCTCACTAATAGTTGAGAGATGTTACCAGCGCGAATGTCGTTAATATCGAACAGTTAAGGCCCTTCTCCGCGATGCCGATTGATTTTCTCGAAGCGCGATGTGCTTCACTTCTCTTTTAGGTTCAGAGTAAATGAAGGTTTACAATTTAGAAATACTAGACATGACAGAACGCGCGCTTCGCGCGCGCTGTTTGTGGTCAAGCATTGTGTAATTTTATGAATTTGTACACACGCGAAGAGAGAGAGAGAGGGAGAGAGAGAAGTAATTATATGCGCAACGTCATTTTAAAATAAAAAGTAATATGTCACGCACTGATACGAGTCGCAACAGCAAAGTTGTACATCGCTAACTATATATGTTAAACTGTAACAATACAAAAATGTATACGATTATTATAGACTAATTATGCAAAATCGAAACTATTGTATTAAATATACTTTATATTTTATATTTTAAAAAATGGGTATTTATTAAAACAATTGTATAGAATACTAAAAGTATTCCTTTTAAATATGAACTCACAAAATTTTATACGTATGGTTTTGTCTCTAACACTTATTCGAATGCTTGTTGGAATCATTTGAATAAATAAAATAAAAGCACAGAACAGATGATTCATTTTGCACAAGTAGCAAATAACAAAAATGTAAGACACTTACCTTACGATTTCTCTGCCGTTGCCCGATGCCTCCTCCTCCTCTCAGATTTCCTTGTGGCACTTGCACAACACTCACTCGCGAAAACCGATCGCGCGAAATTTCGGACACTCCCGTACGCGATGTAAAATACCGTGAAATGCAGTAAGCGACGTTCTTTACTTCCTGTCCGTTCGAATTGCGAAGAACGACAGAACGAATTACGCCGTGAACGCTGAAGTCGCACAAATTTCTCTCCCCGAAAATGGAACAGATTACACGAAACCGATAGATAGTTAAAAGCGCGGTGCGTAAACGAGATGTAATCGCGACAAAGTACCACGGTTTACGTTCATGTTTTAGATGAGTTGGTCTCGTGAAATATCTATATACACGTTGATAAAGAGCCGTCGCTTCAACATGCAATTCGTTTCTCATTACAAGTTTTAGAATCTTAATAATTAATCGAGGAATCTTACTTGTTACTGACAAAGGTGTGCAAATCAATAGCGTTTTATCCTTACATTCATCGTGACCGAGTCTTGGAAACCGATAACTCAAAAATAATAACACACACGGAGCGACTCGCGCCACTGCTTGCCGGCTCGACGTTCGACGAGCGATTGATAGCGCAGCGACCTTCAAGTACACGATGGCACGCAAAAACATCGTACGTCACCGCGCCGAGTGAAAAACAACAAAAAAACGTTGAGAATTCGTTGGCCCATCTACGTAATGGAAAATTCCGTACTTATCACTCGCTCGCCGAACGTCGAGCCGGCAGGCAGCAGCGAGAGTTGTTCCGTACGTGATATTATTTTTATGTTACCGGTTTCCAAGACTCGATCGCGAAGAATGTAGGGATAAAACGCTATTGATTTGTACACCTTTATCAGTGACAAGTAACGTTACTCGATTAATTATTAAGATTCTAAAAATTGTAATGAGAAACGAATTGCATGTTGAAGCGACGGCTCTTTATCAACGTGTATATAGATATTTCACGAGACCAACTCATCTAAAACATGAACGTAAACCGTGGTACTTTGTCGCGATT
>NW_011967219.1:1735498-1740380 GCF_000949405.1 Vollenhovia emeryi
ACGTGATATTATTTTTATGTTACCGGTTTCCAAGACTCGATCGCGAAGAATGTAGGGATAAAACGCTATTGATTTGTACACCTTTATCAGTGACAAGTAACGTTACTCGATTAATTATTAAGATTCTAAAACTTGTAATGAGAAACGAATTGCATGTTGAAGCGACGGCTCTTTATCAACGTGTATATAGATATTTCACGAGACCAACTCATCTAAAACATGAACGTAAACCGTGGTACTTTGTCGCGATTACATCTCGTTTACGCACCGCGCTTTTAACTATCTATCGATTTCGTGTAATCTGTTCCATTTTCAGGGAGAGAAATTTGTGCGACTTCGGCGTTCACGGCGTAATTTGTTCTGTCGTTCTTCGCAATTCGAACGGGCAGGAAGTAAAGAACGTCGCTTACTGCATTTCACGGTATTTTACATCGCGTACGGGAGTGTCCGAAATTTCGCGCGATCGGTTTTCGCGAGTGAGTGTTGTGCCAGTGCCACAAGGAAATCTGAGAGGAGGAGGAGGCCAAGGAGGCATCGGGCAACGGCAGAGAAATCGTAAGGTAAGTGTCTTATATTTTTGTTATTTGCTACTTGTGCAAAATGAATCATCTGTTCTGTGCTTTTATTTTATTTATTCAAATGATTCCAACAAGCATTCGAATAAGTGTTAGAGACAAAACCATATGTATAAAATTTTGTGAGTTCATATTTAAAAGGAAGACTTTCAGTATTCTATATAATTGTTTTAATAAATACCCATTTTTTTAAATATAAAATATAAAATATATTTAATACAATAGTTTCGATTTTGCATAATTAGTCTATAATAATCGTATACATTTTTGTATTGTTACAGTTTAACATGTATAGTTAGCGATGTACAACTTTGCTGTTGCAAACCGTATCAGTGAGTGACAAATTACTTTTTATTTTAAATTGACGTTGCGCATACCATTACTTCTTCTCGTGTATACAAATTCTTAAAAATATACAATGCTTGACCACAAACTGCGCGCGCGAAGCGCGCGTTTTGTCATTTCTAGTAATATAAAATAGATTCGATAGATCATAGTTTGAGGCGCTGTTGCCACATCTCTTATACACTGCACTCATGTCTACTACATAATTCTTCCCATTTTTCAGTTTTAACTGTTTATACTGTTGGAACGAAACGGTCCATAATCTTGATTTTTTTTCCAGTTATTCGTTCTATTTTACTTCATAACATATTTGTTTCTCACACGAATCTCACTCATCGTTAGGCTTAAAAAAAAGTGCCATCATTTGCGTTTGCAAACGCAAATATTAATATTCTAATACATAATAATGTATAAATAATATTTCACGTGTAATAATATTTTTAACGTGTTTTACACGTAATACTTCGTGTAATATAGCAAACTTTAACAGGGTTTTTTAGTACTTTGAGACGGTCAATTTAATTAGTCTTATTTTGCACGAATTAATGTAAAGAATACGAAACTGTAAAAATTTGAAACAATTCTCACGTAAATGATTTTACGGACTAACTACCTTAATATCGGCAAGCCAGAGCGCACGATATTTTTGAGAAAAAAAACTTTTAATTAATCGGCTTGCATCGATCTTCTTCTCGAGCGTTTTATGTACGCACGTTAATAAGAAGATTAAAAGGGTTTCATTTTCTTTAGGCAGAGATATAAGCGTATGTAGGTTACGTTGGAAAGCAGCAGACTTGAACGTTGCGGACTGCGTAATTGAACCGCCGTTTCCATGCCGTTTTATACCTTTTCTCCCGTCGTAGATATTATTGTTCTACTTGTCATTGCAATATATTCCGTTATTATCACGGAGGCCTCTCATTTTCATAATTTCAGAGAGGAGAGTGGACATAAAGCCTTTTATTCTTCATTAAAGCCGTTGCCTCTCATATTTTCTACTTAATGACAAATTGTTCTCAGCTGTACATTGAAATTAATTGATAAAATTGCTAATTTCTATCTCAGAAAGTAAATAAAAGAGAAAGTATTCCCTTGTACGAATATTTCATCTCCCAAATAATATATTTTAATTTTCTGAAACCTTACTTTCTTTCCTTCTCGCGTCGTTCCTATCTTTTTTACCTCACGATCCTGTCTAGAATTTTTCTTCGCTCTTCCAATATCTGTTCGGTTCCACGCATCGTCCTTTCACTTCCAACGGATTTTATATGTTATACGCGCGTTCGCGCTTATGAAATTTTCAACGGTTTCCCGTGCGAAAAACACGACAAGTCGTACGCGACGTAGGTGGCCTGGATACGCTTCCTTTTTTCACGTCCTCGCGCTAACATTCCTTCTCCAATGCAACTTTATATTCTAGAGACAATCTCTGTACCCGTCCTCTCACCTCACTTCCGGCGGAAAAGATCTCAAACCTGCACGCGCGTTTGCTGTACTAAACTTTGTCTGTTTAAAAAAAAAACTACAAGGATAAAAAGATCGGCCGTTGCGTACTTTCGCAATAGTGTCTTTTATTTTAATAAGGCCCGGCGATAACAAGACTCTTAAACATCGAGAATAAATAGAGAACATTTTCTTTTAACGCGGCAATAAAACACTGCGTTTATCTCGAGATAGAGCATTTAAAACTTCGTCGGTCACAGGCCGATATATTACGTATAAATTTTCGCAATTTCCTTAAAACGCAAGGAACTAAAGAAAGAAAGAAACTACTGTCTCGCACACGTAATTATGTGTCGTCAACGCCATTGTTGTTACTTTCCTCCCGATGTCCTGACGTCAGGCACCCGTTTAGGTCGCACAGTCCGGCTCCGGTAATTCGAGATAAATGGTGCACGATGCGACGCGACGCCGTAACCCCGCGGAAAAAGAATCGCGATAGAAAGCCGGCGGAATCCGGTCGAATTTCTATCGAAGCCCACCCCGAGGTCCGGTACCCGCGAGTACGTTCACTCTCTGAGTCGATGACGGTGCGAAACGTGTGTCGCCCGGTTCTTTGCGCGACTAAATTACATTTTACACTGCCGGGGCGATTTTGCACATGCACGGAGAGAAGTTTCTCTTCAAATTTATCCTGAAAATCGTGTAATCGTTGGACAGCTGGACACCATGGTATTTCGAAGAATTCCATGAGAGTTTCTGGAAATTTTACCCATACATTTTACTAGTAATTATAATTACAATTGGAATACTCTCTAAAAATCAATCAGTGAATTATCACTGAATGCAGTGAATAGTCACTGATTTACAGTTCCAAGTATACCACTGAAAATCGCAGTAGTATATTTACAATTGTAAACTATATTCACTGCTTTCGGTGCTTAAGCGATAATCCACTGATTGGCTTTTAGAGAGTACATTTTACTGAAAGAATGCATGGTAAAATTTCAAAAAAACTGTCATAAAGCTCTTCAAAATGCCACGTTGTTCCACGCTTACATGATTTTCAGGATAAATTTAAAAGAAAATGCTTTCCGCGTGTACCAGTTTCTCAGCACTGAGAAAAATATCCGATTGAATATAATAGGATAATCCAATTACATAATAACAAACGGGTGTATCCGATGAAAAATATGATCGGTTTTCCGATCAAATTTCATCGGATAAATTTCATCGGACATAAATATAACTTGATCGGAAAAGTTAATCGGAAAAATTAACCATCGGACACACTATTTAATTGGTTCATCCGATAAAACTTTTTCTCGGTGAGCTCTTATAATTTTCTAAGAGGATTTCGCCGAATCTCTCGAGTTAGATATCGTAGGCGACAAACGTCTCGCTTGTACTTGAGATTGTATTTGCTGCGAGGCGAGCAGCATTATTTCGTCGTCGTTTAAGAGTCAGTTCAACGTTCGACAAACACAAGTATGTAAATGGTACTTGGCATCGTACGTTGATGCTCGATAAATAGAAAACGTGATCGTTGCGTTTAATCCTAGGGGTTGATACTGTTCTAATGTTTAGCTACTAAGAGAGTTTTATTCTTCCTGCCTACGAAAGAAATGTATGTAACACCTGTGCCTCGCGTACGTCAAAACAAAACGATTTCGGAATAAGCGGGACGTCGCCGTAATAACGGAGGAGTGAATGTCAAAGTGTTGCGACTGCAAAATGTTGTAAAACCCGATTCTCGGAAGTTTCACCGGTGGATGTAACAGAAAAAAAAGCGGTTCCTTTTTCTTTCCTTACCGTTATACCGGTTGGTCACGATTAGCGATGCTCATTAATAATTCAGCGCAATCCATTGTATCCCGCAATCGCGACGTAGGTACGAGCTCGAATTGTACGATACACGGAGATAATTTGTTCTTAAAATTTACCCTCAAAGTCATGAAATTGTAGGACAGCACGGCATTTCGAAGAATTTTATGAGAGTTGCTTGAAATTTTGCCATACATTTTATTGGTAAAATGTATGGTACAATGTAAAAAAAACTCTTATAAAGGTCTTCAAAATGCCATGTTGTTCCACGATTACATAATTTTCAGGGTAAATTTTAAAAGAAAATTCTCTCCGCGTAGAGAAGTTGTGCGTCGTGTATTAAGAATAAATACAGGGTGTTCCAAAAGGAAAGGTCAATATTCTTTGAGCAAAAATGTTCATATGAATATGTGTCCCATTTCCCTCTGTTTCCGAGATAGAGCTACTTGAATGTCTCGTGCAATTACTTCTTCTCTGTACACTTCGTCCTTCGTCCAGCCTCATAAACGTCTGCGGGAATTTACTCTTCTACGCCTGTTGACTGTTGTGCTGATAACATTGTAGCAATGTTGAAAATGCCTCGCATATTCACTAATGTCGAATATGCAGATATGCTGTATGTTCACGGTTTCTGTGACGGTAGTGCTACTGCTGCTGTTGAGGAATACCGTCGACGCTTCCCTACACTGAAAAAAATT
>NW_011967219.1:1740795-1792375 GCF_000949405.1 Vollenhovia emeryi
GGAATTCTGGTAAATCCTAAAGGAATTCTGGTAAATCCTAAAGGAATTATCTGATTCGTCCATATTCAACCAGAAATTTTTTTTCAGTGTAGCGCACGCAGAATTCCGAGTCGTAAAGTGTTTTCCAAGGTTTTCAATACGTTGCGTGAAAGTGGAACGCTTCCCAGTGCTCATGTCTCATCTGAACGAGGACGTCAACAAAATGCGCTCTACCTCGGAAACAGTGGGGAATGGGACATATATTTGTACGAACATTTTTGCTTGAAATGACCGATGCTATCACCTCCCAGAATATTGACCTTTCCTCCTGGAACACCCTGTATACTCTCTAAGGCCCGTATTTATAGTCGTGATTCTGCTGAGAAACTCAGCTAAAACCAGTCTTGAGACATAACAAATGAATCTTAAGACTCAATTTGATATTTGTTCGCAGTCTCGATTCAATAGAGATTCTCAGAGGTAGTTTTGGAAAATAGTTTCGGAAAATAATTGGTCCCCCTTTTCAGCTGAATACAGTTTCAGTTGATCTTCAATCAAAATGTAGCTACTGAACCGTCTGTATCTCGAGACATGAAACTCCAATCCGAGTATCTCACCTGATACACCCTTGAGACGTGAATTGAGAAACGACTGTTAATACAGGCCTGACAGTCAATCTGTGTATTATCACTGAAAACAGTGAATACCTACTCACTGACTCACAGTTGCAAGTATACCACTGGATTATATCAATCTGTTTCCAGTGATAAACCACTGATAGACTTTTAGAGAGTAAAAGGTACGCTCGAGACTTGACAAATATTCGATCACTCTGTCGCAGTCTTGTAAATAAAACGCTAAATATCCTCTTGGAAAAAGAAACGCTTGAAGCTGCCGCGGTAATTTTACTTATTGTTCGCATTATATGATGAACTCGATATTTCGGGGCGTGGCAGGATGAGATAGAAAGTTGCAATGCGATTAGATCTGTAACGATCTACGATAACTGCGAAGCGATGTTGGGATAATTGCTTGCGTTTAACATAGCTTATTGGAGTACAGGGGATTTGGGGAAGAAAGGTTTTTTCCTCTTTAAAACACACTGTTACGTATCGCAATACTTACGTCGTAGTCACGTAAGTCATTCAACTCGGAGCGATGAAGGGGATTTAATTGCACGATGACTCGAGGTTGAAAAGTGAAAAGCGAAAAAGTTCTCCGTGCGATTCAATTACGATCCTCGGAGATTTGCGTTTTTTTTTCGCTGCGCGCAAACAGGTGCGTCCTGTACAACGTAACTGCACGTGAAACGAACAAAGTTGCGATAGGACGTATTCACTTTTTACTCATCCAGTCGCGGTATATCCGTGTAGCAAAGTCTGCCCACGCGCGAATAAGGCGTCACGCGATTACTCGGTGACTTCGATGCCGCTGTTCCGCAAGGATTTATATCGTTGCAAAAAGAAAAAAAAATGCGACGAGGTCGTCGCACGACGAAAGTGAGAGGACAGTATAACCCGGAAGGGCAGAACAAGTTCTCAATTCTCTGCCGAAAGTGTTGACTTTGCGTGTGTACGCGTGTATTTCTGCGTGTGCGTGTTCAATGCGAACGCGCGGATACCTGTCGCGGAATCATTGGCTGTGTCTATATCATCACTACCGATTAAATCGATAGATTCTCACAGCGTTGCAATCTGTTTGAAAGTTTTAGGCCCGGTTTTCCATTTTCTGGTTAACTGTTAACCAGAGGTTAGTCGACTCTCCAACGTTTTCTATACTGTTATCTAAGAAGAGGCAGGTAGTTGGCTAACCTCTGGTTAATATTTGACCAGAAAAAGGAAAACCGAGCCCAAGGGCCAGTTTCACAAACGTCGGTTGACTGTTAACCAGAGTCCAGTCGAATCCTTGTCCCTTTTTTATCTTATTATCTAAGAGGAGACAGAGAATCAATTAACCTTTGGTTAGCAGTTAACGTTTGTGAAACTGGCCCGAGTATACTCGATGTTTAATAAGCTGTTTTATCGGCTGCTTTATGATAATCACCACTTGGGTATCCGCGGCGAATATGACAGATCAGTAGTGCGCATTCGACGACACTTTCACCGATTTCAAAGTTATCAGGTTCACTTGGATTTAGATTCACTTAGATTTGTCACCAAAAGTATCGTCGGCGATTTCAACGTATCCTATGACAGACGCACAATTGGGCGTAGTTACACAATGCGGAACCAACTCGACAAACTTTTCCGCCAAAGCAATTTTCACGAAACATTTAAAAGTGAAGTTCTATGCCGCGTAATCGCAAATATAATTGACCGAACTATAACTCATGTACAATGCCATGTGTTATGTTTTTTTTAATTTTATTTTTAACAACTGGTTCATTTTTGTATAATATATTACAGGCTTTCACGATCACTTTGCAATGCGGAATTAAAAATCACGCAAATGGCACTTAGTTTCTTACTATTGCATAACTACATCCAATTGATCTGCCAAATCGGCGCCCTGGTAAACGATACCGGCCAGCGCGATCGCAGTCGTCTTAATTTTACACTCGTAACGAACTTTTTTCGGGACCGGTTCCAGTGGTGGTCTCGCATAAATCCACGCGTGATGTAATAACGACTTGGTCGTACAAGAAGATCAGCTTGGAAACGGAGCTGCGTGGAAAAGACAAAACATGTCAGACACGGGACATTCGGCCGCGAATATCTCTTCGTTGCGATTTCGATGGGCTCTCTATTGAACGCGATAATCGCGAAATTGGAGCAAATCGTTCACAGGCGACTCTCTCTCTCTCTCTCTCTTTCTCCGTCGAAGAACTCTGACAGATCTGGGCGATCGAGATAGATCGCCAGCCAAGAAACTGTCACTTACCTAATTGCGCGCAAATCGGTATGTAAATAGGATTTAGAGAAATGCTGCCTCTAATCGACAAAAAACAATTGAATTTAATATAATCGGTTTAATTGTATGATTATTTAGTAAATTGTACCGAATTGGTACATTTTAAATTAAATTTAATAGATTCTTTTGTCGATTACAAACAGTAAGTTTTCCAGTCACAATTTGCTAATTGTAAGGAAAATACTGCAATTTAACGCTTCTTAATTTCGTTTTCGGGTTGCGTTATGTAAATGTGACAATAAAAATGTATTTACATATAGCGCTTGATTAACGGCAAATGTAATAAAATTGTGCTCACCATGTTTGCTCCAGTTACTCAAAACAACAACAACAACGGTCCGTGATTTGTAGCACCGCGTGAGAGAACCGACGAAAGATCCTCCGGGCAGCGTCTTATCAGTGGGGAAAAACAGTACAAACCGAGAGAAAACTCAACAACGCGATAGAATTGCCGGCAGATCGGTGAGGGAAAAAAAAGGGGATCTCGATTATTGATACGGATCAATGATCGAGGATCCGCCGCCGCATGATCGGGGAACTGTCACTGACAGCAGTTCGGGAAACACTGACTGGTGTGGCGAACAAGCCTACTGTCATTCTCTCTCTCTCTTTCCCGTTCTCTCTTTCATTCTCCCTCTCTCTCGGCCTCTCTCTCTTTCTCTTTCCCCCTCCACCTCTCTCTTTTTACCGACCTCCCTCTTCTTCCTTGAACGGAGAGTACACTCTCTCTTCCTTGCACACTCTGTAGAATTTTGCAGCGCACCTCTAGCCGGTGGCGGCGGCGATGACAAAGATACCGCAGTTACGGCAAAAGCGACGATAATGTCCACGGCGAAAACGTTGACGTGTATTGACGCTTTTGGTGTGACAACGGTGGCAATTAATGCCGCCTTTCATTTTGCGTATAGTAAGCGATGGCGCGCGCTGTAGCCTGAAATCGGTCGCGCGGGATGACGCGAAAGATCGGCGCCGGCAAAAGCGTTTTAAGATAATACGTTCGATGTCTGTGTGTGACCTAATGATAACGAGATTACTAATTTATGCGCGCGAAGGAATTTTATAACCATTATTACGAAAGACACGCGTATGGCATAAGAAATAGTAATTCAGCAACTTATGCAATTGTTTCGCATGATAAGACTAATTGTATGTATACAGGGCGCACTAAAACCACCGGATATCCTTCTAATCATAAATTCTTTAGAAAATTTCAAGACGGAGATTCTAACACAAAAATGTCGAGGCTATGATAGCTTTTAAATTAATGATGCCTGAGATTTCGCGCGCTTAGGTACGGCGACATGACGAGTGATAAAAGTGTTCCTATAAATGTCGCCCTTTTTAGCATAGTGACAACCTTCATGGAAATTGATATTGAACGACCACTTTGACAGCTGCAACACATTGAAGTTACAAAATGTTCCAAATTCTTCCTTGAATTAAATGAAAAGGGGCGACATTTATAGGAACACTTTTACCACTCGTCATGTCGCCGTGTCTGAGCGCGCGAAATCTCAGGTCTGCCATTTGTAAAATATAATCACTTATTATTTAAAAACTATCATAGCCTCGACATTTTTGTATTACAATAGAATTTTCGTCCTTGAAATTTTCTAAAGAATTTATGATTAAAAGGATATCCGGTGGTCTTAGTACACCCCGTATATAATGTTTGTATGTATATGCTTTTTTACTTTTAATAATTGTATGTATATAATAATAATTAGCATAATTTGTCACTGCGGAAAATAAACTGCTCGTGAGAGGATCGTCTTAAAGATAGCATCGTATAAAAGTATAATATAAAACTTGTAGAGCTTACTCGCATAATTATTGGTTAAAGCAAGTATACATGTAACTGGTATACATCCGGTATCCATTAAAGTCTGTCTTTTCCATTGCGTGAATATAAATTAAAATTAATTGCATTATGAAAATCTAATATGAATATATGTGGAAAAAACGCGTGACATTTCCGCGATTATCTGGAGCGCGATTAATCGGTGAGGAAGCGGAACGAAAAATAATGGATAATGCGATTAGAAGTCGATGAACTTCGTCACCGCACGACACAACTGCACTTTAATGAAAAGCATAACGGCTGCATAATGCGACTGGTGTACACGTAATCGATCGGTTAAATGTCGCAACACTTGCGGTATAATTGGGGAAATGTTCCAGCAAATTGTCGACGGCGATCGTGTGATTATTCTACGTACAACAGTTGCGCACGATGTGACGGATAATCCATATGGTGCAGCGCTTACCAGCGTAAATAATCTAAAATCGGTTTAGATCGATGCTTACGACGATGGGGAAATTTCTAGTGATGGATTCTGAACGCCAGACCATTTTCAACACGTGACGAAAATCTCAATCAATTTTGTTTCTCACGTCTTATTTTCTAAATTAAATGCGAATACATTATTAATAAATTGTCCGGCTTATAATAAAGCATTTAAGCTTCTTTAAAAAAAAAACTCGTTATACATACGTAAATGAATCATATAAGGAAGAAGCTTATGCTTAATGAACTTCCGTGAAAGGTTCTTGATTACTGATCCGCTTTGATCGTATCGTTTTAATTATCTATTCCAAAAGAGTGTAATTAAGACTGAAGTTTTAGACTTTCGCTGAGAAAAGAAGCCGGCGAACTGAGCCAAATTACTTCCAGAGCACACACACTTCTTCTGAATAATCCCTCTTTATGAAGACGCTCTTCAGAAGCAGGCTTTGCAAACAAACGATTCATTTTAAACGTACAATAAGGTAGCGCTCTTTCTCTTTTTTTTCTCAATCTACATATTACAGGCCGTAATCATTGGTCGCATATTTCAAGACCTTAAACGCAAACGGGCGCATGTAATGCTTGTGCAGATCTTCTTTCAAGATCTGACACATGTAATCATTTATGTCGAGGCACCTCACAAGCGTAAACTGAATTTAATTGTACGCGCTACAACGTTCGCGACTGTAACGAACGGTGACTTTGTTAAATTATTTCGCGAATTAACGTCCAGGAAGAGGACAAGTAAGACGGATTCTAATTCGCGTCGCTAACAGTCGTTAACACGCCGTCTGTCCATTCTTAGACCACCTCGTTCATTTAAGAGGCGAAAGTGACTCTCGCGATTCCTCCCCGCGGGTCTTGCCCGCTTTTCATTTTCTTTCTTTCCCTTCCCGGTCGTCCTCGCTGTTTACACTTGCGTAAAAATCTTAATACTTCGCTCGTATGAAAATACCTCCGTCGTTCCTTTCTCTCCGCCGCCAGGCGGTTCCTAACGATCCGTAAGTATCTGCATAATTAACGCTATAGTGAAATATAAATTGCTCGGACAGCGCGCGCTGCAATTTATCGAAACGGTCGTTAACCCTTTTTCCTTGAATCTCGCCGCTCGCGGTTATGATATAAACGCGGCTATCGTGTTTCGAAAATTACTTCTCCGCGGGAGGGAGGGAAGTTTATTTGTTATACGTTATAGTCTTCCACTGTTCCTTTCCGCATGTCAATGCAGATTACCCAATACGCTCGTGACTGGAAAACCCCTGATTTCAAGTACCTGACGCCGATTACGGTGCGCAACAAATTGGAGGCTTCTTCTATCGTTTAAATGAGATTTTATATAAGGTAATTTCGATCTCGCGCGACTCTCAAGACGGCCGAACGCAACCGGGCAAAACCGCGCGCGCGAACGTATCAAGTACCGTCTCTAAAGTGCATAACTCTTGGAACGTGGTTTTGTTCGTGGTTTCGCGTTCACATAGCTCTCGCTCGCGCTGCAGGTTTTGTGTCGTGTGAAACAAGAGCGGTTTAGTGCAGTTTGCTTAAAATTACTCTGGATATCGTATTACGAAATTGGAACCAGCGACAAAACACGCTGTACTGCGAGCTTGAAAAAGTATCGCACCGTAGTTAGTGGACTTTAATACGTAGAGTCCACTTATACAGGGATACTTGATTAAAAATTTATAAAAAATAAGTCTCCAAACATACACACACGCACACACACACACATATTTGTTATTTATAATTAAACAAAAGTTATGTGCAATTCTATTTCAATATGTGTGCACTGAATTCTGACAAGAAATAAAGTAAGTTCTCTTAGAAAGCGTTCAGAATTTACTAAATCACACTCCATGCGTTTATAAGTTTTTACTTGCGTTCCAGTCGACTTTATTTTCGCAATATTATGCCATCACAT
This sequence comes from Vollenhovia emeryi, assembly GCF_000949405.1. Lineage (NCBI taxonomy): Eukaryota > Metazoa > Arthropoda > Insecta > Hymenoptera > Formicidae > Vollenhovia > Vollenhovia emeryi. Next base: position 1,747,890 of record NW_011967219.1, read on the forward strand.
TTTATCTTTCATATACATGAGAATTGTCCTAAAAAATTCCTTTAAATAACAATACATTCGTTCTCTACACAAGTTGTCTTACAAATTTGTAACACTTTTGGCAAATTGAAGTAATGACGTGGTTTTGTAACAGTAATTAATTATTGAACAAAAACTTTTCACGCAGTCTACACTTCACTGATTCGAATATACAAGTAGCAATACAATAAAATACCTCGTCATTTATTAATAAGTTATACGTCAGTAAGAAATTTAAACGCGGAGAGATTTTATCACAAATATTATCACAAATATCAGTAGCGGAGAATCTCATCGTATCTCAATGAATAGAAATTAAAACCAAGAGTGTAGCGAGTTCTAGAATCTCGCGGACGTATCATGTCAGTAGAAACGGCTAGCAACTAGCCAGACGACAGCGAGGAAGAAGAGAAAAAGTGGGAGAGAGAGAGAGAGAATCAAATGGCATATATGTCGCGGTAGCGATTTCGATCGCACTTTAGACGATTTCATTAAATTGAAGACTCGCTCGAGAATTTGTGTCGCGTCCGTGCACGCATTTCCCTGAGTAACGAGTGCAGAAAACGGGATTTGGATTTCAGTCGCTGGTCATGTTATATATTTTCGTAAGAAATTCGCGCAGAGATACATACAAGAGTAATTATAATAATTATTACAGTAATAACTGTATGTTCGTACAATATATATATATATGTGTATATATATATTTATGTGTACACGTAACGTTAAGAATAAATTGCGTTCATGGGTTGATCGGTGAGTGGAGAGAGTTTCACGCGGCAAGTGCATCGGCGAGTGAGATGTGCGGCATGCGGCGGTCAATTCGACGTTGATCGAGCCAGGCGGAAGTGGTCCATTCGATCAATTTTTTCAGTTTTCTCCCTTTTCGCTTCTCGTCTCTGCTCCGGTTGGTGCCTCGCGAGTGCGAAACGTTTAAGTGACTTTGTTAACTTCTTCCTTACTTTATAAGATTGACTATGCGGGATCATCATTGTTTGTTCTTCCGCTCGTTTCTATCCTTTCGTACGTGTCAACGGGCCGACCGGTGCAGCTTCGGGATATCTTTGCGAATAACGATTGTGGCACGATTAGCGAAGGATAACGATACACCTCGTGGGACGACGAAGAATCGGGAATTGACCGGCAGAGCCGCACGCCGCGCGATCGTAGAAGTCCCGGAGGAACGGAACGGTCCGGCAAACGGGATTTGCTGCAGTCCGATCTTCGATCGATGGATCGGCCGCGTTTTTATTTCGGCAGCGCCGGTCGACGAGCGCCTCGACGATCGGGTGGATCCGCGAGCCGCGATCGGATCGCAGCGGACGTCCACCGGCATCTCTTCCTCTTCCTCTCGCGTTCCTCTCCTCCTACTCTTCCTCCTCCCTCCTTCCTCCGTGATCTCTGCCTGAGATTCCCTTTGCCGCGGATGAACGACCGACTCCTCTCCCCCTCGGTTTGCATATGCACGCTTCCTTCTTCTTCTGTTGCCCTTCCTCCGCACTGGCCCCGATTACATGATTATACACTTGCCTTTCTCGGCCCAGGGATTGTTCTTCTTGTCGGGCGCGTGTATCAGTGGGTCATTCTTCTCGTTCTCTTCCACGTACTCCCGCATCCTGCCGAGAAGAAGAATAAGAGGGTCAAGTCGAGCGTCAGTCTCGCGTAATGCTGAAATTGCAACCTGGCGGCACGCGTTACTACTCCTTACCCACTGCTTACCTAAGACTATGGTGCAATAAACGTGCGATTGTGATTCGTTCTAGTGGAATTAATTCCTCATTGCGCGACCCTTTATCTCCACGCCGAGAGTCGCGTCTTTTATTTATTCGTAACATACACGTGCGGGAAAGGACGATGCGGTCAATTCGCTTTCAGGCATAAAATATTCCTTCGGAAACTCCAGAGTGTTATCGCGTAGTCATATTTATACGATTTGATATTTAATATTCATAATTATATGAAAAAATAATATCCTTTCAGTTGTTAACCGCAAATTGTATATCCCGTTATGTGATAACATCCATAAACATCCAGAGAACCGATCGTTAATGCGGATTTCGCTATCAATTAACCCTTTGAAGCATACATTTTTCTATTGGACCATTTTTTGTAAAACTTTGCAAGGGTTTTTGGGGTCGCTGATTACGAATCCGTTGTCAGATCTGATGTCAGGTTTTCATAATTCAAAATGGCGGAATTCAAAACTTAACAGAATAACATCATTCAACTATAATTCAACTATGCTAAGAAACATTATTTAGATATTATTAGGACCCACGGAATCTAAATTCCAGTTGAAAATTCTTGTAGAAAATAAAAAATTGCTGTTTTCCATATTTGTTTATTTATAAAACTTTTACAATAAATATTAAGGACTACTCAACTTCTTTTTATGTTCTTTTATTGCTAAGATACCCCAAAAATGCAAGAAACCCGACCTAAATGCGTTAACTAGAAATTAAATGGCCAAAGAGTAAAAAAGTTGAGGTGGTAACGTGGGTTACCACCGTGCTACAAAGGGTTAATGTAAAAACAAAATAAATAACGACGAGTTAATTTAGGTGGTAAGAAATATAAGCACTGTATTTACATATGCATGTCTTCTATCGAACGTTTCGAATAGCAAAGTGTCACCCTCGGCATAAACCGCGAATATAAAAGCAGTGATAAATCAATAAGAATAAAATATAACAATATTTGTAATCTAAATATAATATAATTCAACATAAATAATATTTTTCATTCGGAGACAGACCAGATTACCGATGTGTGTGCCTTTCTCGACGACGGATATTTCGTTTTATCGCGGCGAACGCATTTCGGCGAACCGCTCGAAACTCGCCGGAGGCTCCTAATCCGGCGTTTTCCAGAATCTCCTGGAGAATGTCCCGCGAGATACGTTACCTCCGATTTAGTAGATCGCCGATAAGTTTCGCGCCTCCGCATGTAGAGCGGCCGATAGCCGGGGCGCGTTCGTTTCGCGAGGAAGTCGGTGAAAGGGACTCGGTTCTCGCGGCTCGCTCGCGCGGCCGATTTTGCGTTCAAGGAGAATTCGCGCGCAAGCAGCGGCGGCGGCAACGGCACGAAGCTTTCGAACTTTGTTACCGCTTAGACGCTCGCCAAGCGCAAAATGTCCGTGGAATTCTTCCCCGCGGGACACAAGAGCGCCGCTCGGCCCCGCGCGCGCGCGCGTTTAACCCTTCACTGCGTTTTATCGCGCACAAACGACGGCCGAGAGCCTACGTTCCACGTTGTCGCTTAGGCCTTCGGCGTGTCGGAGCACGTACCTGAGCAAATACGCCATTTATTTTGAGTGACAGCGGCAGTTACGCGCACGAATGACGAGGTCAACGCACAAGAATCACTTACGCGTATTTTTCAACAAATGCCCGTAGAAAAAAAAATCATTTCTCTCGTATTCGAATCCGAATAAGATTACGACTGACAAATGTTCCAAGTAAAGAAATTCACAGGATAGTCGTACTCAGGCCCGGTTGCACCAACGTCACGGAATTTTTATTTTAGCTTATTTCGCTCTCCGTTTCTTTCTGTTTTCCTTAGAAAGAGACAAAACGTGAATTAAGCTTAAAGGCAAGCGACGTTGGTGAAACTGGGTCTTAATTATTACGCCAAGTATTTTTCTAAATTTTCGCAAACATAATCGCGAAAACATATGGCTTTTTATGTGAATTGTATAGCCCTTGGCGAAAATATGCCTTAGAAAACCTTAACATTTTACTTTAGAAAAATAAGAAATAAGAAAAGTAAATTTGGACACTTTAAACCGAAAACTTACTTTACGAATTTAAAAGAAACCTTTAAGAATGGTGTAAAGTATGCGATATAATCTGTAACGCCGCGTGCGATTTTCTTCTTACGAGAAAGTGCTATGCCGCGCGGCCCTCTAGCGGGAACTTGGACAGACTTGGCTAAAAAAAAATTAATTTAAACGCCCAAAACTACTGTAAAATTTCTTAAGTAAGCTTTTGACTTCTTTAAGTAAATTCTTAGATTTGAAAGATTACTTGTAAAAACTTTAATTTCATGTTAAGTAAATGTTCCCAAGAGAGCGAGCGCGCGAAAGAATATTTTTCCTCGTATCGTATCCTCGAGTTCTCGTCTCGCCATGACCGCACGAAAATTTCGTTCGGCTAACAACAATCGCATTTCGTGCTTGATCGGCATTGATTTATCAGAGTTCATGCGGGAATCGCGGACTTTCACTTATCAGCGTCCGTCGCGCAATTTTTAAGTGAGGGTGAACGACCTTCCCCGAACACTCGTGTCGTAATGTTATCGATTCGCGTTTCTGCGACGTCTATTATTTAGCGGCCGTCGTTTATATAATGAGCGGCAATCATCGAAATCGGAGCGATTCCCAATCGCGAGTCGCGATGTCAAATGAGAGTCGTCGAGCGGATCAGTCGTAGAAATGAAATGAATGCGATTCTGTTCACTTCACGCTCGAATTCACGGTTTGTCTCACTTTCGTGTCTATCTTTACGGCCTGCCGAACGATGGAAGTCGCAATTTAATGCACGAAGATCGAGTGAAACTGTCGGGCATTGACAAAAATGCCCGGGAGATATTCCAGTATTTCCAGTTTCACTAAACATTCGCGCGCGGCCGACACTATATTTGTGTGTCACGAAATTTATAATATAAAGGAGACACGCGTACGCGTTAACGAGATTAATTTGCTTGAAACTGATTAGAAACAACGGGGAAAGAGGATTCAATTTTGAAGTTAAATACTAAAGAAACCAGATTTGCAGTATCCCCCTCTCACTGCCTCTTCTTTTCCCTCGTAAAGTACAATTTCGATTGATTTTACAAATTATAAATTCTATTTGATTGCTTATTAATAATTGGTAGCGCTGCGAACAGGGTTTTCACGGCGCGTTGCGAACGTAAGAGTATCGGAAGAGAACGACCCACATTGCCAATGAATGCAACAGGCGTCGGATTCAGCCGAGTTTAAAGGAGGTCATCCTAAATTCAGGGACCGAGGCGCGCATCACGCCGTCGCCGCCTCCGGTTGGATATCGATACTTTGCGCGCGACAATTTCGACCTGTCTCTTTCAACACCGGAAGCGCATCGTTAGCGCCCAGGTTCACAGGTCGATGATCAAATCGATATCGATCATGATTTTTCGGACCGTTTGATTTGGTGACGACTTGATTCTTCAATGATTTCGCAAAAATATCTGCATAATACTTTGCTGTAGATAAAAACTGCATGTGGCAACTAAATTTCAGTTGTAAAATGTGGACAGCTAATATTTAGTTGTAACAGCTAAATATTTTGTTACTGTGCCTATTGTATTAGGTGCGACGGCAAACCGTTTGCTGTGCTTTAGAAATTTATAGTTACGGCAGCAAAATATTTTTAGCAAACCATGATTAGCTGCGGTAGCGAAAAGTTTTTTTTTCAGTCTTTATTCCTTCGAAAACCATATTTACCACATGAGAGCTTTATGAATTTTACTGATTTGTATACATATCAATTTGATATAGGTATAGAAGCTATCATGTTAGTGTAGACTTATTATTGATGATTTAGTTGATATCTAGTAGATATCATATTCAAGTCGAGCCGATAGGTGGAGATGTTGATTCGACTTCAATATGGTATCAATTGAAATATGACTAGATCGTGGACGTCTACAGAGTATTTTCTCAGATATCGTAATAAAATTTCTAAACATCAACTTGATTATTGATTTGCGCATGGTCTCAATTTGATTTCAATATAATATTCACCAGATTCTTCATCGACTTGTGAACTCGGGCGGGAAACCGGCCGTGGCGTACGGACGCATCGCTAAAGGCCGAATCGGACTAGCAATTGTCGACCCGGACTGGATTGGGATTGGCGACTGGCGATTGTGTTCTAGTCAATGAGAGCAGAGCAGCTATTTAATCGAGTCTCATTGGGTCCGAGTCGGCAATTGCTAGTCTGATTCGGCCTTAATGGACGACACGATCCAGCGGGCATGCGGGAAGTAGGCGCCGATCTTCTAGTTCCGGCGCGTGGTCCCGCTTGCGGAACGACGCGGAACCGGGCGCGTTTAGACGTGGCAGCGAACCCGGCCGTTTCTCGCGGCGCGGCGGTTTTCGAGGTATCGCGCGCGAAAGCAAAAAATTTCCGCGGTCTCGCGAGACTTCTCTGAGCGGTGAAAGGCGCCGGGGCACCCGCCCTCGCCCCCTTCGCTCCGCGCGTCGCCCCCTTTTTTCTTCTCTTTTCTCTCCTTTTATCCCTCGCCGATCGACCTAATCTCGCGCCCCGACGATACACGGCGATACGTCTTCCACGCCCGCTTCTTCCCGATCCTTCCGCTCCCTTTCGTCCAGCGCGATACTGACGTAATCTTGCGAAACGCCCGCGGTGTACAGGTGACCGGGGATGCTTTCGGCGAGTTGCCAATATACTTTCGCTCGTCCGGCACCGTATTCAGCGGGCATCGATATTTTTAAGTATTGATATTACTAATGATAGGAATTATCAAGGGAAAGGATGTTTGAAACAGTATATTAATAAAATTAACCAGGAAGGAAGAATGTTCTTTTTTTTGTACAAGAGCGGAGCACGTTTATGACATAAGCCGATCGCTTCACAAAAGAATTATTGTAAATTACTTGAATATTATAATAACATACAATTTAAAACGAGCAATTTGCCTGCCGCGGTAAAAAGGAGAGATTTTGAACTCGAGTACTGTTTTGTTTTATGTAATTTATGACACAATACTTTCTCCGTATAGGCTCGTTATCTGTAAAAGGTCGTTAACGCCGCCATTAAATCGGTCGGAACGTGAGTTAAATTCGCAGAGCCGATCGCGCTTGGCGAGCATAATCTCGCAATAACTCGGCCGGGCTCGATCATTAGCGAGAGCGCGACACGCGAGGGATATAATTAGCTGGGGCAGAATGGACCGCAACGGACGCGGGGGATAATCCTCGCGCGATCTCTTTCCGCGCGATTCCTTTCGTTTGCGCGTGACGAAAGCGCCAAGTTACGCCGATTGTGAGAAACGATCGCCGCGATCGCGACCGGCTGCGGCCCAATTAGATCACCGATCATCGCCGGTCATTGAGTCATCATAATCGCCGGCCGTGGATTTCATCTCGCGCCGTCTCGTACCATCTCCCCTATTTGCGTATACAAAGGCGCGTTCCCTGAAAGTGATCGTGCGCCGCGAAAACGCGATTAACGCGGACACGCACCGCCGTCCAAGGAGATCCTGTCCCTCCACGTAACACGGAGACGCTGATTGCGAGCACAGTTCAGCCTTGACTGTGCCGGCAATCCCGCGCGGCTGCATTTATGGGCGCGCGAGATGACTTATCTGGGAAAAGGCGCAGCGCAGCGCGCTTCGAGGCGAAAAAAAAAACCGCGATCGGGAACACCGGAACACCTACGCCGCGATCGGGGTGCATGCACACTTCACGTTTGCATAATCGCTCAACGCGGGACGGAAAAACTCAATTTCATATTTCGCGACTCCCGGGAAAAATGGAAATATCTCATTGTATATGTCTGAATCATGTGATATCTAATTATATCCAGTTCTAAAATCATCAGATCTTCAGAGATCTGACACTTTTATTAAATATTCAATGCTATTATCTATTGAGATCTAATTGTATTCTCTATAGGGCATTTAATTGTCGACCCATGTTTATAGGAAACTTTTCCTTCAGAATTAAATTTCCTATAAAATCTCAAAGTCTGGCCGGAACGTTCGGGGCACCCTGTATAATGAGACTTTTTTCCATTTTTTCCCGGGCTATAAACGGAGAGATTCCCGAAGTTGGTTAATGCAATCTCTAAAAAATGATGATCTTCCAAAGTCTAATACCAATTAAGACTCGAGTCAATAAGAGTTTTAAGATAAATGTAAAAATTACACCCTTGACTTCTAAATAATTTTATCAATTGGCTCCCATGTTTTCTCTATCGTACATGTAATAAAGCACTTTTTCTATTAGACAAGCTACGGTTTTGTTTAACGTTCCCTTTATTTTTTCTCTTTTGCCACAGTTTTGTCCTCAGTTCCTTTTTCAAGAGAAAGAGACTGCCTGGGCATTAGTAATTGTTAATCATTAGAAATGGAAAAATAGTAATTTGTTTTCAATTTTTAACAACGTTAATCTTCAGCTGAGGCTGAAATAGACACTGTGGAACCTTAAACGACAACAACGTTGTGATTACGGTATTACGTGGATTTATACGCGAACCGATTCGTCTGGAAAGGCACATTCTACGATTACGCACCAGCGAAAATTGCATCGTCGATTATTAAGGAACTAGGAACTACGGCTGTTACCGTTAGGTAGCCTTCGCGCAATATACCTTCTACATAGAGAACACTCCAAGTATTTAATCTAGCCAACAGATAGACACGCCCGTGCTGTAAAAAACCAAATGCGCTATCTTGAGGCCGCGAACCTAATAGTGCTTCTTATTTGTTGAATGCGCTCAAGTTATATTAAAAATGCGTAGTGCTCTCTAAAAGTTAATCGGTGGATTTTCACTGAAAACAGTCAACAGTCATTGATTTACAGTTATAAGTATACCGCTGCAATTTTCAGGCCTGGTTTTTCAGTTTTTGGTTAATAAGGAAGATAGTCGACTCTCTATTTTTTTTCCTATATTATTGTCTAAGAAGAGACAGAGAATCGATTGAACTCTGGTTAACAGTTTATCAAAAAGTGAAAGACCGGGCCTCAGCGGTGCACTCATAACTGCAAATTAGTGAATAATCACTGTTTTCAGTGATAATCCACTGATTGACTTTTGGAGAGTGATTCAGAGATCGGAATAAATGTGTTAACAATGAAAGATGCGTCTTGCGCGTGTAATATGTTACAGTGATCTACAAGTCAAGTTTTACAAACACACATGTAGAACGAATACGTACATATACATCCATGTACTATTGGCGTACATCAACGAATAAATGAGGAATAAGGGTGAGTACTTATTTTCTACATCAGTCACTTGCATCTAGCAAACGAGTGCAAGACGAGTTATTCATCTCGTTGGAGTGAGGCAGAGATCAAAAGAAAGAAACGGAACTGGTTTCTTGGTTTAGTATTCAAGTCCAGTGTATTAAATAAAAAAAAACATATTAAATAAACATCCCAGAAATCGTGCGTTTAAGTAGAACATGCAACTTTTAATGAAAAATGGCGGCTGTTCGATACTTCTGCATCAATAGTTACGATATTATTGGACATTAATGCAAAAAGATAACGGCAATTTAAATGTATACATAAACGAACGCGCAAGCAATTTGTTTTTTAAATAAATTTTGATAAGAATTTAGAAAATCAATTTAAGACTGAAATGCAACGGTATCTGATGATAATAGGAGGAAGGAATCACAAGAAAGGCATTAAATTCCAATTTGGTTTTTAATTTTTCGAGAAAACCCTGTGCTTGAAAAAATTCGCCGATGAAGAGTCGGCGGAAATTGCAAGGTTTCTGGGACACCTGCGTGCTGGGGTCTCCTCGGGTGTCCATAGACGTGTGCAAATGGTACGCAAGCAGGGAGGAAAACCGCCGAGGCAACTAGCGGGTGCAAGAGACGACGGTGGCAACAAAGACGACGCTGAGGACGATTCGACGTGGTACCGCGATGCACTTACGCCGCGATGCTCTTCGACAGGGGCCACCGTTCCATGGACGCCTGGTACTTCATGTTCTCGATCTGCTTCTTCAGTGCGTCCTTGTCCATGGTGGCGAGTACACTGGGATCCATGGTTACAGCTAGCCGCACCCCCCTTGTCGCAAATCAAGAGCGGGATGGCGCGTGCGCCTACACAGGAAAATCAATAAGGATGGCTTGAGAGTAGCTATCGGGCGCTATGCCCGTAACGCGAACGATGGTCTCTCGTCGGGGACGAGAGGAAAAGAGGAAGCTCGGCCTCTCCGAGGCAGAGACCTCACCCGAGACCGCATCACCGATCTCGTCTGCCGATCACCGGCGTTGGATTCGTTCATGAAACACGACGAATGCAAACCGATATGGGGAGAACGTCAGTTGGCGAAGAAAGCTCTGCGATCGGTATTACCTTTTGCATACGTGATTTACTGATCCACAGTTGGGAGGATCACAGAGTACCAGTGCCCCCTGACCTTTAAGTTGCAATGGATCTCTACCCTCTCTATCCCTCCCGACACTTCGGTATTCTCGATAACGGAGGCGAGACGTTTAAAATGATTCTAGTTATCATTCGATTCGTGTCTTTCGTTAATTTTACTGCAATTACCCTGCCGGAAATAATTCTGCAAAACTATAAAATATAACTGCCCAGACTCTAAGAAATTCTACGTAAATTTAAAAAGTGTTATAAAAATCGACATGAAACTGCTAGAATTGGAACACTTTTGTTAATTTTTGTAATATTCTACAAGCAAGCAGATGATTTAATTCTTTAAGATTTTGGTGTTTCTCAAATTTTTAAAACTAGTAAAGTTTTGTACTAATTTTTACAAAATTGTACAATTTCATAAAATACTACTTGCAATAATTTTTTTATTTGAGAACATTGTAATTTGTGGTACTGCTTCGTAGATATTTTTACAAACAAAATTAATGTTCCAACGAAGATATAAAAATTTCTACAAATTTCTATTTCAAATCAATTTTTGTAGCTATTTATACAAATTTTTTCCGCTAGGGTAATCTAGAAACAAATAAAAATGATCCTTTCCCTCTTTATATTCTATTATTTTTCAATCATTCCTGTTCTATATCGATTGTACTCTCTAAAAGTCAATCAGTAAATAGTCACTGATTTGCAGTTACGAGTATACTACTGAAAATTGCAGTGGGGGCTCAATGGATAGCTCAGTTGGAAGAGCATTTGCCCGGCAAGCGGAAAGTCCCAGGTTCGAATTTTGATCTAGTCCTAGCCCGTTACTTTTTCTCGCCGAAAATTAACAAGTGGCGCATCTTAGTGCCTACCTCCCCGAAAATACACCCCTACTTATTACTGTAGATACATGCACACTTATAACTGTAAATCAGTGACTATCCACTGTTTTTCAGTGATAATTCACTGATTGGCTCTTAGAGAGTAAAGTAAAGGCACATATTATTTCTTTATTTCTGAAGAATCAACATTCTTGTATTTTGTAAGAAGATAATAGTCTTATATCATTTCTTAATATATTTTGCGCATGTTCCACGGCACCATTCAGCATCCATAGAGATAATCGTTAGTATAAAAATAGAGCTTATGACCTGCAATCGCATCTTTATTGCGATATTAATCTGTAGACACCATTAGTCTTGAAAACATGCTTGCATTGTTGCCGACGTTGTTAATTCGATCTTAATAGCACATCTCAGATGAGTATTTAATTATAACCTTTGATAAATCGCATACCGTTACAACATCTGATTATGATCTCGCGTTCGCGTGATTTATGGGGATTCGCTAATTCAGGCGGCAATTTCGCAAAAGAAGGCTACTGCCGAACTGCACTCGAGATCGTCCATTCCACCATCTTTCAGAAGGCCTCCGCAATGCTGTTTCCCGTTGTAGTTGTCAGGCTCGTTGGCAATTTTCAAAGTCCACTTTGAGTAGCCCGTAGCTTCCAGAGGTTCGTCCGTGATCGTGTTCCAATCGCCCTCTTCATAGAGATCGTGTACGCCGAGCCATGCCAGAGCTATTTTGTTCTCCTCCAAGATGTGCAACAGCATTTTCTCCTCCGAATTGGAGTTAATGATAGCCAAATGACCTGCACCGACAGGCAGATGCACATTAATCCGACTAAAGTTACGTGACTGTTGCTTTTATTTAATTCGCTTGTGACCGGCAACAACATTCGGAAATCAGCGACGCGAAAGGGTGAACGAGACTTACTCGTTCCACTCTTGCACCTTGAACGTCGTACTCTTTACATAAATGATAGGAAAGAGGATTCACGATGAAATGTTGTTGTTCATAAAAAATTGTAGAAAAGTGTAGAAACGGCAGAGCGTTTCGATGTGCCGTCATCGAAATAAAATCGCTGTTAGGAACTCACCCCCTTCTTGAATACAAATTTTACGAGCCTTGTTCCACGGCACCTTGCGAGCATGAAGTTTATGAGCGCCCATGCCAGGTGTAATGAGGTAATCGCTCCCTGCTTTTTCCACGAGATTGTTACCGTCTTGCGTTTTCCATGAATGCGGCCCGTAAATGTAAATAATTTGCTGCGCCGGGTTCAAATTTCCATACGCGCTTGGCACTAACCTGCCTGAAGCTATTCCTGATAAGAAAGCTTTGTAAATTGAGATCTTTTCATCGATCACGGTGGAATATGTGTGATGTAAAATAAAGCAATACAAATATTCAATATTCAAGACATAACACAGTTTTATGATATAAACATTTCGTTCTTCCTTTCTTCTTCTCTCTCTTTCTCTCTCTCTCTCTCTCTCTCTCTAGACTCTCAAGTAAATTACCATCCAGATAGCCAAATCTATTACAATAGATTTCGTCAAATGCCCACTACAAAAAGTTTGAAGGCAGAAAGATTGCAGATTGCATACAGAAACTGATATATTCGACATGTTGCCAGCATGTCAGTAGAAATACAACAAAATCTGCTCACATATGTAACTGGACCTGCTTGGTTTCTGTCAACGATCTGTTGACAGCGTATAAGTGTTTTACAGATTCTGTTGTCAAAACAAAAGCCAAATACGGAGACAGGTGGCTATGGTTTTGACGTGGGTTTCTGATGAATCGGTTGCCAATCCGATGCCAATCTGCTAACGTTTTGCTGACTGGGCAAGTGATACATAGATTACCCAGCGAGAAATGACTCGTCAATAGATTCGACATCGTTTCGACGAATCATTTCTCGCTAGGTACAATTATTAACTTCTTAATTTACCTGCCAATCCGTTGATCGCTGTATCCGTCTCGATTGTATTTTCCTTCGCCATGCAATACGTTATTGTGTAAAAAAGTACCACCAACGTGTACCGCAACATGATTGCTATTCTATTACGCTGGCAATGTAAATGTCCGGACCAAATGACAAATAACGGCGGATGGGCTTATTTATATTAAATGATAAGAAATTGCTGCTCACACAGGTCACGCCCACGCGGGTAGGGAAGTACGATTGATAAGCTCCACATTGATGCCACACCAATATTATAATGTTCAAGAGAAATAGATGTGTGAACAATAAATAAAACGCTGCTGATTATTGTCTTAAAATTTTACAAGATACTTTGAGCTTTAATCAGTCAGAAAATAAATTGTTCGAAATTTATAACCGCCTCTCCTCCCTACATGTGTGTGATGGAATATGTGGAAAGTACAATATTACTTATCAACTCGAGTAACGCCAAGTTATCGCAACAGGATATTCACTGGGATTCCTAGCATTATCAATATCGCATGACTATATTGTTGTGACGTTAATTGGAGCAATCGTGTATGAGATATTCTGACTAGAATATCGCATTACTCATAAATTACTCATAAATAAAATATGATGTAAATCATTATTAAAGGTTAAGAAATTATTCGCCGTAACTGGCAAAAATGTTTCTTTCCCAGTGAGAAATGATTCGTCGATCGACGTCGAAACGACATCGAATCGACATCGACACCGTCGAATTGACGTCAATTCGACATCATTTCGACGTCGATCGACGAATCATTTCTCGCTGGGTTATTAAAAGCACAACGTTTCGACCGTGCATTCCGTTCCTTTTCAAGTGTGGGGAAATCACATAAAAATCCTAAAGTCGGACATTGTGCCAGCAATAGATCTGAATCTAATTAAACTTGAAAAATATATCAAGCAACTCATAAATACAGATTTTTTAATCGTTGAATAAAACATCTTATTTTTTCTGCTGCTCTGTGTACGTCACAATTGCAATGAAGCAAACGCCGCAATTAAACGGACCGTAAAACGTAAATATAATCCCATACAGCACCAAAGCTTTCAGAAACATTGCAACATTGCAACAATGTTTTCTGAAATGTTTCTGAAAGCTTCGGTGCTGTATGGGAACCGTAAGTTTTCGAAAATAATTAAGTTTTGGAGCTTTATTTTTTGTATTAGATTACTACGTTCAACGTTCCGAATACTTTGAACATTTTATGGGAGAGAACTGCCAACTTATTTAATACAAAAAAATTAAGTCCCGAAACTTTTAATTATTTTCGAAAACTGACAGTTGGAACGCGATTTCTACACCACTGGCGTCGACTCGACGTCAGTGTTCGCACTGGGTTATTATTTTACGCTCACGTCGGTTTGCATTCGTCGCTGTTAGTGCTCTAGTTAATTAAAATTTACGAGAGACATAAGTCGTAAGTAGTACTCACCTAAACGAAGCACGATGAGATTCTGTGGCGTTGTGACTTTTGACGGGCTTCGCGATTCGCTTAGAGAAGCCTTGAAAAACCCGGACAATCTAATCTAATAATAATTTCACTGCTGGCATCTTCAATCGTCGTCAGTGCGTACTCGCTGGCGAACGCGTTGAACGTAATCCAGCGAGAACGCAGTATCTCCGATTTTAACTTTCGTATTGAATTAAAATGTATATTTATTGAAACAATCGCTCGCGAGAGAGATTCTAGCTGTGCCCGCAAATATACTCATTTATATCTGCTTAGTTTTATCGTTTAATGTGGCTACAAATTCCGGCTTCACGCGATTCATAATTCGTGAATCAACTCTCGTTTGAATTTGCCGCCAATCAACCTGCTGTTTGTTGGTTATGTTCAATCGACAGGCAGTTGCCAATTCAATTAATTGCTAGGCAGCGATTTAATTGGTTTTTACTATTGGCTCCAATAAAATAAGTCTGAGATCTCGTAGGACGGCATTTTGTTTCTAAACATGTCAATTGGAGATACACGTATAGTATACGCGATCAGCTGTGCGCAACTTTGCGATTGTCCACGGGCGTAGGCGTGCGGACGATGTTTTTCTCCGCCCGAGGTTTAAACTAACAGTTTGATCTACAATTTTTACGCCCGAGGATAGCGAGTGGACAAACGGTGGTATATTCTTTCAAGATAGACCTTAGTCGTTCGTTCTTAATCTGGAAGTTTCATTCCAATCTTCGGCAGAGCCGGTCTTAACCTTATTTTTCCTTCTCGTAGGCTCGACAAGATGAGCTACAAGTACGTGAACCTGGCGAACGTGGGCACCAATTATGCCACGCGCATGAATCGCCTGAGCAACCGAATCTTCGGCGAAGTAGCCAGGCCTACTAATCAGAAGTCGATGAAGGTCGTGAAGCTCTTCAGCGAGAAACCGGTGAACAAACGACCGGAGGTCGTGGAATATTATCCAAGATTCAGAGAGACGGAGAAGCTCATGACACTCCTGCGCGATTACGGTCTCTTCAGGGACGAGCATAAGGACTTCAAGGAGGAATACGACCGTTTGCGAGCGCTTCGCGGCAAAACCAAGTGGATACCACCTCCCTACAGAAGTAAAGCCAAACCGTCTTGAGACACGCGTAATCTACAACTGAACGCAACAAATTTTGTTATAGTGTGCATCTTGTAAATAATCAATTACATGTTCGATACAATGCTGTCTTTTGTTTTCATTTACATCCACAATTACCCAGAGAACATTTTGCGCGCAAACACCTGGCATTAGGACGACGCGCTTGGATAGAATTTTGCTTGCGTTGTTTAGCCTTTTTTGTACGTGAGTTGATAGATGTTTGCGCGCAAAATTACACGTTAATACATGGGCTCGCTACTTGCGTGCAAAAGCACAGACTAAACATATCTTATGGACAAAACTCAGGCAAATCTCATACAAATTTGCGCACAAGAATTGTTATCTGGGTATGTTTCCCACTTTTCTGAGATACGCTGATATTAATAGAAACTACAAGCTTTTTGACATATTTTCACACGTGCATCAACGTGACATTTGACGGTCATATTGTTGCGTGTGTGCACACCAGGAATCACTGATGCCCTCCCACATAAATTTGTGCACACACCCAGTCAGCAAAATGTTACCGAGATTGGTTGCAGATTCGTCAGAAATCCACGCCACAACCGTAGTCATCTGTGTCCGCATTTGGCGCTTGTTTCAGCAACAGTCTGTAAAACATACGCTGTCAACAGATTGTCGGCAGAAACCGTAGTGGACCTTCGACGAAATCTGTTCTGGCAGATCTGGCTGTCTCGGTATCAACACATTTGTACACTTTTCATATACGTACATACATGAAAAATGCATATGTGTTCTACCTGCGTCTAAATTCATCTGGAAAGGCATCAGCGACTTCTGATGTACATTTGCGAGTCCTGTACGAAATATACATATAAAAGAAGTTTATTATACAATCTCCAACAGTACAATTTGGCACATACACATATCCAAGTGTAGACATTATAGGTAATGATAATATTTACAGATAACACTTATATACAGGATTGAAAGTCCGTTATACTGTATTGCCCCTTTACTGAAGGTAGGATCACATTCTTTTTAATTCATTAAAAATATCTATATAAATTTATTCGTTTATTCTCATAGCTTTACAATTCTTATGTAGTTTTTGAAAAACGACCTACACCGGCCAACGTTTTTAATTTGTTCACACAATTGTTACTGATCTTATATCGATCGTTTGGCCAATATCGTAACGTTAATAAGATCTAGCTTGTCACTTAATAGTTTGTCACTTATACTTGGCGCGAGACACTACCGTGTCTCGTGATATTAGTCAAAAAATGATTGATGTTCAATCCGACATCTCGTCTAACACACATCTCTCGATACCTTTACTTGTGTCTTGCAATTAATAATGCAACTTTAATCGCACTCTTCAACCAAGGAGTACAATCATTTCTTGACTAATATCTTATTAACAGATATGAGATCAGTAAGAATTGTGTGAACAGATTGCTTGAAAAGGGTCCAAATCCGGGGGTCGAAACGTCATTCGTTCTTTAAATAAAAACAATGGCCAGTGTAGGCCGTTTGAAAAAAAACTACATATCATCGGTTTTATACTCCTGGCGATATTAAATCTATTCACAATTCTTGCTTCGTATTCTGGGAATTGTCCTTGATATTCTCTTTACTACCCGTCTCCCCTCTGGCCATCTCTTTTTTCTTTTTCTTTTGCTTCTTGTCTTTCCCGGTCTCTTTCTCGTACAGGCAAGAGTCATTCTGGCCCTTCAACGCGCGCTCAGAACACAAATATCTGAAAGACACGTGATAATAAAATATAGATGCAGTTTTCGCAATCGACATGACCGATTGAGACGGATGTATTCTAGGGTACCTAATCAAAGAAATTTCCCCCTGATGATTGTAGTACCAGTTTTCAATGTCGGCTTCATGATTCTCTAACAAATCTTCGCACTGCGTTTTTAAAGTGGTTATCTCCACGGAAGGCTTGTCCCACAGTTCGTAGGGAATACCCAGGTCTACTTTGACTCCCTTATCCCTGCAACCGTCCATATATTAATTTACGGAATACTCCACGCGAGAGATTGTATCGCGCCAACGACATCTCTTACACAAGTCCGTGCAACGTCTTGAACGTCTGACTCATTCCTTTCGCAAATCTCGTGCTGTCCGTACGTTCCTTGTGTATATTGTACTCCAGTATACGCTTGCAAACGTCCTCCATGGATTCTACCAGCCGCAGCTCCCTGAGGGGAAAGCGAAGATTACTTTGATCTCATCGGAGTTTCGCAAAGTCCCAATGCGAACACTTACGACTTCTTGTACTCTTTCTTCTTCTTTGGCGCAACGTCGTCCACGGAATATCCGATCTGTAACACATCGTTCACCTTTCCCGTCTCGTCTAGCCTAGCTTCAAGTTCTGTAGCTAGAACCTTGCACACTGCAACAGAGATTCATTTCTAAGTAATTTGTATTAAAATTTCAAGCTGTTACACAGAATTTTGTCAATGATCTTTCAGTACGCTAATGTGATATTCTGAGGCTCTAAATTCACTATGCATTTCTGCCTCAGGCATATACAATGTATTACTCCAGATTAATCACCTTCGCATTTATTGGCGTATTTAACCCCCTGCTCCTCCTCGGGATCGCCGACGGCAAGGTACACGAATAACAAATTTAATAAAATAGCACGATTCACTAGCAGCATCGTGGCTTATATCAAATGAAGGAGGAATGTCGATAGTCTGCAGCGTCGTGCAACGCGACGCGGCGCGACCGGCGATTCGAACCGTCCACAATTACAACATCACAATAAACCTGAGCGGCTGAAGCCGGCTGTGCTGCGTTGCTCCGACATTACTGCACACGATAGCGGATAGCGTGTGTGGGATCCGTTGATTGGCTTACGAATAGGGAATTTGCGAAGCATCCCGCAACAGGTTAGGGAAATTCCCCACCGGGTGTGCAATTTCGAAAAGTATAACGCGACTTATCGAGGAAGATATATGCAATTATTTCCTGTTTGTCGTTTCACGTTATCATTTTCAATCTTCTTTCACTTTTGCCCGAGCGACTCTCATTGTTTACAGACGTTGAAACTCAACAATACACGTTGATTTTTCTAGGTTTCGCTGATATTGTTATTTTTTACTAATATAATACAGCAAAAGTTACGAATAAGGTGGACAGAAATTAAGAGCAAGAGGAATAAGAAATAAATAATTACTTCAAGCTGCTAGATAACGAAATTGTGTTACAATCTTAAAGTTTATAATTTTCCGAAGGTCTAATCTACACAGTAAATTTCCGTGTATAATAATATGCTACTGAAAAATATTGTTAACACAAAATCAGATGCAAATTGACGCTCCAGTAAGTACTTTTCTTAAGAAACGTATCTCGTTTGTGTCTGAAAAAGAATCGTAATTCTGGGATACCCGACTGGCAGACGTAGGAAGCAATGACGCTACGCGCAATGTAATGGTTCGCGCAAATTTCTAGTGCGCACTTTCTTTAATTTATTGATAAAGAAGAGGAAAGAAATCCTATGACTCTTCCTTTGTACTGAACAGTTGTACAGAACAAGTTTTTGATCTCGTTTAGTAAAATGAAACAATGTATTTGCATTAACGCTTCGTGCCTCACTCAGGATTGCTATGCGCGCTAATCGATTAACATAATCACTTTCAATAGTTCTCGTTTATGGTAATCAGGAAACGTGCCGTTAAAATTCGGTACAAGACAAGGTTCGGTCTCTTACGTACTTTTGACACGAGTTTAAAAGTAATTCGCTAATACTATGCATATAAAATATTGTGGAAATAATAATACATTCTCCTGGTGTACATCTGCAACTTCGTCAGAATTAATTAAACAAGATTGGGTACTGAACACTTATTTGAACTTCGTTCACGGATTACAATAATTTGTACCATTGTAACGTGTAATTTGGTTAACGGAACGGCGGCTTCTCCTCTATGGTCGTGAGTTTTCAACTGAAATACGAATGGACTATTCAGAAGAGTCCAGCAGTTAATTGAGAAATGCGTGAATGAGCCTTCGTAGCATTCGAGAATCGGAATAATCAGCTTTGCGATCGGTTGCTTAAAAAGAATTACATTACATCATCAATATGTCCTTATGCTAGACATGCATTTGCTGCCTTCAACAATCTCATACATGTAACAGCGACAGTCTGTAAGCGCTTTTGCCGTTTATACATCATCCCAATAATTCTTATATGTATTATTTGATTTCCACCGAAATAAATCACAAACACAATTATTACTGTTAGTATATAATATTGGCTGCCCCTAGCCAATTCTGACTTTTAGCACACAATTAGAACGAATGTTACATTATGAGATTATTGATCAATGATCCCTATCACCATTTTGTACGACAAGGTTACTTCTCTGTAGAGATTTAAATGTACGTAACAGATGATGTTGGTTAAATGGCGCCTTCTTGTTGTAGCAACGCGAGGAAACGATTTCAAATGTCGTGTTTAAATAATTTATAATCTCAAGTATTATACATATTGCTCTTTGTTGGGCATGCATCTTGTCACAAATCCTCGACAACGTAATAAATGCATCAAATACATTGGATATACGAATTATTCGCAGAGTTTAATAGAAAGTGTGATGTAACTTGATATTTCTTTACAAGAGAATGTAAACTGTACTTATCACGACTCAATATTCTCTGGTTGAAAGTTCAGTCTTATAAACAAAAGGAGTTATCTACATACTTAAAGCAGACTACCCTTACAGAGAAAGAGAGAAAAATCATTATGTATTATATTACATTCTTGAATTGTTGGGCACAGAAACGACCCTTTGCGATTAAATTAAAAGTCTACTGAGAAGTTAAGCTTTAGTTTCGATCATTTCCCGAAGAATGGAAGCTGTAAATGTCTTTTTTAAACACATATGTTTCTGGCGAATGTTAGGGGAAGAGATTTTGCCTTTCCTTTTCCTCATGTAATAAAACGTTGCTTGAAACTTTGTGTGTATACAACAGTGATGAAGCATTTCTTTAAGAATGCTTCGTATACATTTGAATCTAAAGCAGCTGGAATTTGTAGTTTGCGTAACACAATAAAATATAAATAACACGAACGAAGAATCTTACAAAATAATGTGATGTAATAAAAATACAAAACAACGGCAGTAAAAGCGATAGAATATCCGCATCTTCTTTCCATAACGTGATCTGTGCGCTGAATTGAGCGAAGAGATATCCCGAAATTGATAATAAATTAAATACCGAAGATCGATGCGGGACGCTCTCGTGGAATTTCAGAGAAAGGCAAAGTCTTTTACAAAAATGCATACATTACTTATATAATGCTCATCGATCGGCGGTAGCGTTTTCTAGTACTAGTTATAACAGGAACCGATACAGGAGCGGGAGGTGTTACAGGCGTAACTGGCGTTACCGGTGTAAGAGGAGTTAAAGGAGTTTCAGCCATCTGGGCTGAAGAGGGGGGCCTGAGCTACCAAATGTAATTCTCAGTTTGTGGTGCTCGCATCACTCCCACGCCTCCGCCGAGCCTCCTGTAATTCATACAACCACATAGCTTCCATTGATTCTGCTCCGGATCGTATACTTCGATCGTTTTCAGATACGCAGTTCCGTCGAATCCGCCCACCGCATACAATTGACCATTTACTACCGCTAGACCCACCTGAAATACATTATGTTTATTAAAATCTGATTCACCCTTTTATATTGAGTGGTTGCATATAAAATCGCCCGTTGGCAATAGATGGTGTTAGATACTCTATTTCTTCGAATTGAAAGCTGGCAACACACGATAACAGGTCTATAGAGTCCCGACAACACGCCTTAGGTGCAACGCGTTAGCATCATCTATTTTCATTAAGTTTACAATGGCAAGTTTTGTTCCAAATAAGACATTTGCGGGTTCGTCGATTTGCTATCAAATCACCGTCTTTTCTTTCGCTCAAAAATGGGCTTTATATGCAACCATCCAATAATAACGATTGAATTTGTAAATAAATGTATAGTGCGCAGACAAGTTGAACTTCTCTTTCCACGTTTTAAGATATCTTTAGTCCTCGTAAAAAGAGCAAACTTACTCCGCTTCTCCTTGATGTCATCGCTACTATAGGACTCCAGGAATTCGTATGAGGATTATAACGCTCCGCACTGGAGAGCTCCATACAATCGTCTCGTCCTCCCACAGCATAAATTACATTATTAAATACAGCACAGCCTAGATGTTTACGTCTCGTAGACATCGGGGACACTTGGGACCATTTGTTTTGCCTTGGATCGTATCTCTCTACCGTATTAAGGGGTGATTGTCCATCAGACCCGCCGATGGCATATAAATAACCTCCGAGCACTGCGACCGCCACTCCCAACCTTCTAGTAGTCATCGGCGACACTTTAGACCATTTGTTTTCTTTAGGATCGTATCTGCAAAGTTGCATGTATCGTTAGCTACAAATGCACCATTTTATATATTTATACACATATTGAACATTTGTCAGCAAGTCATTAAAGCCTTGGGATCCAAGAACTGTGTCCAAGTTCTAGTTCCGAGAAATGTGTAGCCGATCAACTAGCAGCTTTTCCGTAAAAGATGCAAGTTGATTGGCTACATACTTCTCGGAACTAGAACTTGGACACAGTTCTTAGATCGTACTTGATGCAAAAATACATACAAGGAGAAACAATTCTGATTGGTCACAAGTGCACATCCACGGGAATGTCACACCCGGTATCCTTGCATCATGGGAACGTAGACGGAGGGCTTAAACACAGGTTACTTGCCTTTCCACGTGATTAAGGCATTGCACTCCATCCTGGCCACCAACTGCGTAGAGAAATCCATCCAACACAGCGACACCCACGCTAGTTCGGCAGGAAGTGGTAGGAGCGACGTCGCAAGACCACTGATTCGTTTGTGGATCGTATCGCTCGATGCTATTTAAGTAGCTTTGTCCATCGTGTCCGCCGACCGCGTATAACAAGTCATTTAACACCGCTACGCCCACCCCGCATCGCCGTTTGCTCATCGGCGCGACCATTTTCCAATCGGCAGTGTTGGGATCGAATCTTTCGACGCTGGCAATAGCGTCGCCGGAACACCACCCACCAACAGCGAACAACACCTCTCCCCGTCTCGTAGGTTTCCTGGGCCTCGTCCTAGGTCCCTGCATCAACGGCCTCTCTTGCGGCAAGAGTAGGTAATTCTTCGCTTCGTCCACGAGATCTCGGCAAGCGTCGTCGGAGCGAACCAACAGATCCGATCCTACGGTACCAACTAAAAATTTTGGACTGAGTAGCGGCAGTCGCACGTGCTGCAGGACCTGTGCCAGATGTTGCCTTCTCTCCGTGACATTGTATTTCACCCAGTTCATCACGGCGCTGAACACCTGCTCCTCCGTGCGTACGTTTAGCTCATCCGACGAAATAATGTCTACCAATTGGCCGACAGGTAGCAACAAAAATTCTTCGCTCTCCATCACCTACGAGGACCAAAGCGATAAATATCCCGAAAGTCGGCAGGTCGACGTCTTATACGTCTCGGACGTGGCGTACCTCTTGGAAATTGTGTTGAGTAAATTTATCGGCAATACGCAGAAGTTCGCGGCACGAGTGGGTATCCGCGAACGCCCGGATACCCAAGCAATTTGATGGATCTAATTGGCGTTTGAGAAATTCGCAACA
This sequence comes from Vollenhovia emeryi, assembly GCF_000949405.1. Taxonomy (NCBI): domain Eukaryota; kingdom Metazoa; phylum Arthropoda; class Insecta; order Hymenoptera; family Formicidae; genus Vollenhovia; species Vollenhovia emeryi. Next base: position 1,771,046 of record NW_011967219.1, read on the forward strand.
TATATCTTGAATTTCTGCTAATTGAAGAAGGCACGCTGCTGGAAGGAGAGTTTGAACATTCGCTTCTTCGACGATAATGTGAGAAGTGTAACAGAAGTCTATGAGTAACTCCATGGCCATTTCGTCTATGTCGCGTATCGTTACTTCAGTCTGTCTAGATTCCGCCAGCTCCCCAGTAAACATTGCCCTGGAACAAACGGAGACGTAGAATTCGCTTTTTAAGATTACGCGCGACTTGTCGCGCGTGCTTGAGAGAGGGGAGGGGAGGGAAGAAAAAAAAGGTTCATTGTACTTGTGCCATTGTACCTGAAGTATGGGCTACATGCTGAGAGGATGACGCGATGCGCAAATATTTTTCTGGATCCGACATTGAGAACGACATCGCACAGTTCCCGATGACGGCGAAGAACATTGAGCTCGGTTAGCGTCGCGCGCGGATGCTTCTCCGAGGTATGGCTGAGGCGTGCTGGGGAGGGAGCGCGTTCCACGACTATTTCACCCATCCTCTGCGAGGATGGGGCGCCCGTGGCCGCTCTCCCCGAGGCACCCCTGGTCCCCCCGGCTAGCTGGAGGCGCAGCGGGGGTGACGCCCAGCCCCACACGGAATCTATCTGCAACACCATTCACCAACCACCGCAGGTCTCAAATGTGCCTGCAGCAGGTCCCCTAATGTTGCGGCTTCCCTATAGCGACAAGACAGCGTGTAATTCATGTCATGTGTGAAATGCCATATTCTTAAGATAATATTCGTTTCGCTATTTGCTACTCGCATCGCTTGTGTAGATCGAGACGATATCATTGCGGGAGAGGATTTAGTTGAGAAGATACATTGCAATTTCTCTACACGAGAGGTACACTGAGAAAAATGCTTTCATTGTATCAACAAGACGTGTTTTGGCCGAACCAAACGGAATGTCTAGTTAGCACGATAGGGCTCGATATATCATCACCAGAAGTTTCCCAGACTTCGAGACGGGAAACTTACAGTCAACGCAACTGGCAAATTATTTAATCAATTTTGGCTCTCGAGCCTTCGCGGCTGCTGTCTTCTTCAGTCGTAATGGCTTCCGGATGGTTGCCGCGTCCGTTTGCAGTGTGGTGCCGATGTTTCGCAGGCGTTGCAGTCTGCATCATCAAGGCTGGGAGACTCTGATACTGCTTATCAGTTTATTACACAACGTTCCGACCCTATTCCTTTGGGTCTTTCTAGTGTGATACTAAGTCAATCGTCGTCGTCGAATAAGACAAGAGTCGAGTTATAAAATGTATGTACACGTGTGAGCACTGTGGTAGCTGGGCTCGAACTGGAAAAGGACCCAAAAGAATAGGGTCGAAACGTTGTGCAATAAATCGATTAAGTAACTGGCCAGTCGGGTCGACTACAAGTTTCCCGTCTCAATTTCTAATCATTACTGGTGACAACAAGTAAACTCTCCTTTCGTTTCCCCGACTTCACGACACGTCTGGTGAATCCCAAAGGAATTCAGATTCGTTCATTCTCTAACAGACGACTGGTTAAACATATCAGACTTTTTTTTCAGCGTACTTAGGCTCTACTTGTAATCGTATGAGTCATTCGGAGGCAAGCTGTTAAAAACCGAGTGTCATCCTCTTTGCGACAGCGCGCAGAAGATAACGTCTTATCTCTCTTTCTCTCTGTGCCTTCCCAGGATATCTCCAGGGTGAACCGATTACATTTTGTAATTTGAAACCGCGCGTACGTCGCCAGTCTTGGAGGCGCGCACACACACCCGCAGACGCACGCCACACATTTGAAAATCCAAACAAACGTAAAGATGAATGCCGAGGCGGCACCTTCCCACGGAAATTCCAGGGAACGGACGGCGCAGAGAGCGCGAGAGACCGAGGCGAGTGCTCGCGTATAAACACCGCGGCTGCGAATGACTCATGAGCGTAGATCCGACGTTGTCTCCGGGACACCCTCGCGCCTCATCGTCAAAGGGAACGCGGGGGGGGGGAGGGCAGGCGCGAGGAGTAGGTCGCGCGACCCCGGAGACGAATAACGCGGCGGGTGTCGGAGATCAGGATTACGTATACGCACTTTCGTTCGTTTTCCTCGGATCGCCAGGCGATATCAACTGGAGGGAGGAGGGGGGGGGAGGGGAGAACGAGAAAGAGAGAAAGAGGGCGAGGGGGGGAGAGGGGGAGAAAAGAGAGCCGTCAGAGCCTCTGCGCTCACGGACTCGGTTTCGGCTCGCCGTAGCGTTTTCGCGTCAGCGTGGCTGGCCGTCGCGTAACATCGGACGTTGCCGACGGCGCCGCTTGGCGTTCGCTGCCCCGTAGCCGTGACACTACCGCGCACACTTGCACCGCGATCGCACTGCGAGCTATCACGAGGACGCCCTCATTTTCACGGCTTCCCGTGACGATGCATCACGGCGCGCGTCACGTACCCCGACCGCTCGTGAACTCGCCTCGACCCGACTTCCCCGACTTCTGCAGGCTTGCGAGCGGGTGAGGAAGGGGGGGGGGGGAGGGAGCAACACTCGCACTCTCGCGCGTCAATTATGCCGAGTCTCGATAATCGAGAGTCTCGATACGAGGATTTGAAACGCCTCGGCAGAATGCGACATCGTCGACGAAAATCATTAAAAGGGGCGTCTGTTAAAAGTGACGGTGTGATTACATTCATATTGAGCGGGAAATGTACATATACGGGGTGAATATTAAAGGAAGTGCCGATTTTTTATCATAATGGGGAGCGGGCCTGGATAGCTCGGATGGGGAAGAGCATCGGCCTGGCAAGCGGATGGTTCCAGTCCAGGTTCGAATCCTGGTCCAGTCATGGGCCGTTGTCTCTCTCTCTCTCTCGTCGAAACATTAATAATAAGTGGCGCGTCTCGTGCCTACCCTCCCCGAAGATAACGCCTCATATTTATAATTGTTATAATACACATACATATGTATAGTGGATTACCAACCGTAACTGTAGCCAACCCGGGAAAAGATGTCATCTCGAATGTCTCCAGCGTGTTGTGACGTTTAATTGTATAGGTATGTACGTACAATTAATATATTACACGCTGATGATACACGTGATGTTGTGTTTTCACTTTTTTCCAGGGTTGGGTACAGTTGCGGTCGGTAAACCATCTCCTATGGTAAAAGATTGGTGCATCCATAGTATACTCCATAAAGTCAATGGGCATAGCACGGACACGCACCAAGTGGAGACTTTATCGGCGGTGCTTGAAAATGGGTGTAGCGAAATTTAAAAAAAAAACGCTAAATAACCTAACGGTTGACGGCGTTCGCGCAGAGGGAAAATACAAAAAAAAGAAATTTCAAAAATAAAAAAGCTAAAACTGTGTCCAACATCTGTGTGACAAGGATAGATAGAATATGACTTTGGTTCGTTATATCCATGCGTTAAATCGCACACAAACGAAAATGCATAATATACGTACATAACCTACAAATACAATCTCGCTTTGATCACGCATGCGCATTTCGAGGACAGTCATAGAACGAGACAGAATGGTAGTTTCTTCTGTCTCACTTTTTGGACACACTTGTGTCAGTCCTTTTCCTCTTCCATAAGTATAAGTTCTATGGTCCAACCACTGACTTAATTTTTAGTTCTTGCATATTAAAGCAATCAACTCATTTTACATACATATGTACAATACATATACATTTCATATTCTGCATCTTTATACTAAGTGTATAAGAGAATTTTGTAATTCTGTAAAGCCGTTTCAAAGAAAATGATCTTCAAAGAAAAAAATGTCGATAATTATTGTGTCGCTTTTATTTAAGAATTCCCTGAAAGACCATGCATCGATATCATTCAATAAATTTTCATGATTATATCATTGGAGTTCGAACGTACGATTTTATTATATTATAGTAAGAGATGTAATTAACATTATCGACTGTGAATATATTATATTATTTGACGGCCGACTTAAATATCTGAATATCCAACTCATAATGCAATAATAAATTCACAATTTGCTTCACAGATGCTTCAAATAAGTGTGTAGTTTTCTAATTGTCGCTGTAATGGATATTACAATTAAATATATTGATTGCATTCTAAATAATACATACATAGTATGTATGTACGTAGATATGTGTGTACACAATACGGGTACAATTTTCAATAAGATATTAATTTATTAAACTGAAATGTTGCAATAAACATCTTTGAGTCATCTTTTGTTTTTACGTAAAATATGGAATTTGTTTATAACTTTTTATTGCCATTAATATTTGTTTTCTCTGCACTTTTCTATAAATAAATTTTTGTAACGTACGCACGGTAGACCAGAGGCCCCTATTCCAATGCTTATTGAAATTGCACGTAAGATAATTTCAATTTTATTTACTCGTGTTGATTCACGTCGGCAATGTATTATTACTAAAAAAGAAAAGCAGAAGAATTTGAGGAACAGTTTTATAAATAATTATACAAATACACAATCTACTTAATTATATTAACAAAATGTTAGTTTATCATTTAATTAATGGGTAGCGACTTTTAGCCCACCTTGTGATAGAAACGGTATTTAGTTTGATTCCCAGTGTGAACACCTAGCATCAGTTACATTGCATTTATGTTACAATTTCTCACTCAACAATGTAATATAACACATGTTCTGGTATACATTACATTTACATTGTTCAGTAAAAAATTGTAACATAAATGTAATGTAATTGAGGCTCGCTGTTTACTGGATTTTGATTTGGAATGGGAGCGACAGAGCGATTATCGTTATTAGTTGTTGTGGCACCGATATCTGGCGTAGTGCGATATTGCTATCACTTATTTAACTTTTTGTCGCGTTTTTCGTTCCTTGTACTTTCACCTCCATGTTAGTCGAATCTACCTGGAGACCAGTCGTTCTTGCGACAGACGTGACGCGATTTGTAAGAGTACCTTCATAGTATCTTTCAACGGTGAAAGCGTCAATCATTCGCATAATATTGGCCATCGTCCTTTTGAGACGCCAGAATTTATGAGCGTGCAACATGAAGAAATAATGTTAATTTACACAAACATATGCATTATAACAATGTATGCATTTGTCTTCGTTTACGAATTGTCATATACATTCGTTATGCATTCGTTATACAGGGTGTACTAAAACCACCGGATATCCTTTTAATCACATATTCTTTGGAAAATTTCAAGAGAAAAATGCTAATACAAAAATGTCGAGATGCTATAATAGTTTTTAAATAATAAGTGATTATATTTCACAAATGGCAGGCTGAGATTTCGCGCGCTCAGGCACGGCGACATGACGTGTGATAAAAGTGTTTCTATGAATGTCGCCCCTTTCCATTTAATTCAAGTAAGTAAAAATTTGGAACATTTTGTAACTTCAAAGTGCTGCAACTGTCAAAGTGGTCGTTCAATATCAATTTCCACGAAGGTTGTTACTATGCTAAAATGGGCGACATTTAAGGGAATCTCAGGCCTATCATTTGCGAAATATAATCGCTTATTAATTAAAAACTATTATAGCCTCGACATTTTTGCATTAGAATTTTCGTCTTAAAATTTCCTAAAGAATTTATGATTAAACGGACATCCGGTGGCTTTAGTACACCCTGTATATTTGTTACACATATGTATATATAAAACGTTGATTCCAAGTAGCGTACATTTCTCGTTTCTTCATACGCGACTACCGCATGAGAAATAGAGAAACAAGAAAGGGGGTGCATGTGTGTTCCAGGAACTACATTACAGGACAGAGAGCGTTGACTTTCGTTAATACCTGAAACGTGTTATTAATACAATTTCCTGTATAGTGACAATATTATTCAACTGCTTTTTTTCAATACGCAGACAGGCAAGAATTTGATACGAATATTTCTTTTGTAATCCTATTTCGTTCAAGAAGTTGAACGAGTCGAGTCACATTATCGCGCAAATTTTTCTTAACGAACGGGACAAATGAACGATGTGATCGGAAAAGTCTGTCTACTCGAAACAGGAGACACGTATAAGAAAGGGGAAAAAAAGAACAGCATCACATACGTCTTGTCGTCTATTATCGAACATGGACGCCGATAACTGCGGCGGTCGCGCACGATAATTTTTATTTCTCTGTGACAGACAACAACGAGCGCGTTTGAAACGCGAAGCATAACAATGCGCGCCGCCGTTTCATCGCTTGTACATCGAAATAACTCGGTCGTATAGTCCTCCCCGGGACACGTGTGCATACCGCGAGCACCGCCGTTCGTTAGTACATAGTCGTGCGATAAAACGACGCCGCATGTCGCCGCCGCCGTCGCCATCGTCGTCGTACCTGCAAAGCGTTTGTGAAACATTAAAAGCCGCAATATGCGACGCTGTCGCCTAATGACGCCCCTCGAGACGCCGCCGCCGACGATAATTATTAGCGCGACGGCTTTATTGACGGTACACCGGAGAATACCGCTCTCCTCGTTCGTCTCCCGCCACGCGCTGCTACGTTATAATTCTGCGCGATGCGACGACGTCACTTTTGTTAATGTCGCACGGGGAATACGCGATAATGCGCGCCGACACCGCGGCCCAACGGAGCCGCGCCGGGCCGCGCCGTGCTCGTTTGCGCCGCATTAATCTAGAATTCAGATACATCGATGTCTTCTCGTTTAATGCCACGTTTGCTTCTTCCTTTTTAAGGGGATCCTTAATCTATATGAGCGTCGCTATGTCTCGAACATCGATTAATAGTTTTTATTTAAAAATAACAAAGTGCTGCCAGTTTGAAAGAAAGTACTTTTTATAACTTTTTTTTGTGCGTGCCCTAATAAATCCCGAAAAGACTTATTTCATTGTATGGTGTATTTACCGTGAAGAAAATGGTTAAAGATAAGCATAGTTTTTGGACCGTTAAAGTGGAATGTCCCTTTAAGGGGATCCTAAAGCCGTCTGTTTTATCAACGTTCTTTGTTAGAAGTAATCTTTTAATTGGCTTTATAGAAATGCAAAACTCTTTCACGGAGTTAAAGTACGCAGCAAAATCTAGACTATGCTGGTCGACTTTATATCGAAAAAGAAAAAGAAATTACTAATTTTTGGTACACTTGACGACAATATTTGCTTGATACAAGAATTCCACAATAAATATATACAAAATGAAACCAGCACACTCTAGGGACAACATATAAGAACAATATCGTGCAATTCCCAGTGAGAAATGATTCGTCGATCGACGTCGAAACGACGTCGAATCGATATCGACACCGTCGAATTGACGTCGATTCGACATCATTTCGACGTCGATCGACGAATCATTTCTCACTGGGTTAGAACTAAAATTAATAGCCTAGAAAAAAGATTACCTACTTCTAATAAACGCAAGTCCAGAAATCCAAGTCTAGAAGAAGAGAAAAAGAGCAGCAGGCTTTTTCGAGAGGTCGCTGCCAAACATCTGTCAGATGTCAGTAAAGCCATGGTGTTGACGCTAGAATTTGATCTAAAATCTTGGTCTGAGAAATGTGTAGCTAATAAAATTGCTGCTTTTTCGTAAAAGTTGCAAATTGATTGGCGATAAATTTCTCGAACCGAGTAAAACTTGGAATACAATATGATATTATATGTATATTTATGCATGCTCATGCATGAGAAATTTTTTATCGGAAATTAATCTCAAGAATACTAAAATATTTTCCTCGATCACAAATATGTGTGTATGTACATGAAGCTTGGAACGTAAATGAGTGGCAGGCAAGAGATACAGTAAGCTTTTAGCCTTATACTCTTTAATCTAATTAATGTAATTTAATCTAAGCGTTGTTTTAAGTGAAAAATGAATAAATCCTCAGCTTAAACGCTAATTCCCCTAATTTCGTCATTTTCCAACTTTGATACGACAATCGTTAAACTCAACTTCCAGGGGATTTGCGAGAAATACGTTTGAATAATTTATAACTAAGCAGAATAAACAGGGATGATGGTGCAAATTGATAAGATCGCGGCCGCTGTAAAGTAATCGCGTTATTGGAGCGTTTTTATTAAAACCGCCCAGTATCGACCAGTCCTTACGTTTTTCTTAACTCATTTGTATCGCCGTCCCCATTTGGGAGGAACTCGCATTACTATAAAGCACCTGTTTATATTTTATATTGTTCGGACGACACAATTACCCATACGTTACGTTCCTGAATACTTAGGAACGAATACTTTAAAATACTTAGAAAGGAATAATAAATCGCGCGAGAAATAAACGCAACCCTGTTTAAAATAATAAAATACGATCAGATTACATTAGATTACATGCAACTTCAATGCAAATAAATAAGAGTCTTACCAATTTACATTGAATTTGCATGTGATCTGATGTGTAATCTGATTCGTACATTCTATCTATTATTTCAGTAAACGGGGAAACGCAAGGAAAATCCTTATGTAAATGTTCAAACAATTAACACAGAAAGTATACGCGCGTATGATCGTATCGCGTTGGGGCACTGGACAATTTACGATTAATTAGGCTTCGTAGGTTCCACCATTTGAGGGTCACCGGTGCCAATATCAGAAACCGCTACACACGTGTTGCCATTTTGATTCCCGTTGGGAAATTAACGCGAGCAATTTGCATCACGAAGTCAGGTGCGCATTGACGTCTTGCGCCCCGACTCAATGTCGTCCCGGCTCAAATGACGCTTAACATTTTATCCGAAAAGGGATGTGCTTAATATATAAGTGCGCGCGGACGAAATGTATTACGAACGTAGGTACAATATAAGTTTCACGAAAATTTCACGATAATTGCGGCGAGAGTGTTATCCATAGGCTGCACGCGAGACCGCACGCATTTTTTTGTAAGGCTGCAGAAATTGGGGCTGTTTAAATGCGCCCGAGAAGTCTATCATTATTTCCGTTGCGGGCTCGCGTTGCGGATGCGAATTCAATAATATTGCATGTTGCGTAAATCACGTTTCGAAATTTCAATCGCGTGAGACGTGGCGGTTCTGATTCTTTATTTGATCTGCTGCCACGCACGCTTCTCGCCGCCGCGCCAAATTTCGCTGCCAGCCCCAGCCAGTGATCTATAGTTTTGCCATCTCCCGCGCATCAATATTTACACAGTGTCATGCGATTTTAATTGCTCGGTCGAAGACGCGCCTTTTATGCAATGCGCTACGGTGGTGGAGTCGAGACAACAGCTGTGACCTTTCTTCACTGACGTGGAAAATGCTTTTTCTTTATACCGCAACTTACTGCCGTTATTAGATAATGTTCACTGAAAAAGTAATGAAGAGTGACTTCAAAGAAATTGTCAACAGCTAGATAACATAGTATGGTTTGCCATCGCGCAACAGCGGTAAATATATCCAGACGTTTATCTTTGTACAAGTAAACATATCTCTTTACTGGTCGTACGCGTATAAATATACGTACGCATCACTTTTTAGTCACAAAAATATACTACAAACGGTTAAAAATTTCAATAACGTTTAACCCGAGGGAGAAACCGCTGGCCAAAATCTTGTACACCAATGTCCACTAATGCCCAGTGGACATTACTTTAACTTATTATCTTATTTTATCTTATTATATCTTTACAATGCCCCAGTAAGGTCTAATGCCAAAAAAATGCCTATTTCTTATTTTTCTAAAGTGAAACTTTAAGGTTTACTAAGGTACATTTTCCCAAAGGTTGTTCTAGTTATGGTTAAAAAATTATACGATGCTGTATGTAATTTACTTGATATAATATATACAGATGCAGTCGCTCGCAAGTTGCAAGATTTCTTTCACATTTTAGTAGAGCTTTTTTAAATATCCCCGAATAATTACACTGACGCTTTCGTGCATAAGCCTTTTTTTCTCGTAACTTTTATTAGAATATTTTCCTGCACACGACTCTTTATCTTGTGGAGCGCATTCGCTCGACCAGCGCGCTCCTCGAGATCTCCCTTGATTTCGTCTCAAGGGGCGGCGGGGGGGGGGGGGTGGGGAATCAGGTGCGAACGGCACGGGACGCGAAATCGGCCGAAACGAGAGCGTGCACCGTAAACGTGTAATTGACGCGAAAGCGTAATCGATAGTCCACTCGGCGAGCGCGTGTGCACACGTGTGTATGTGCGTGTATAATACGTGCGCGCGTGCGGATGCCGTGAAACGGTACGGAAGCGACAGGAGCAGGTGAGAGATAGAGAAATGCGTGAGGTGCGCTCTCGTGCAGAAAATACGCACGCACACGTACATACACACGCGCGCGCGCACGTGAAGCGTACGTCGCATTCGCGTGCCGGAGACACGTTCTTAATTCCGGCGTCCTCGGAGGACTTATGTTAATAATAACGACACCGATGTGCCAGAAAAGCTCGATGTAAATCGCGGGGCGTAATCGCGGCCGCTCTGTTGTAGGTCGCCGCTCGATTTCATGAAGCTGCGAGCGCGTGGACCTACTAGTTGTACAGGAAAGTCCTCTATTATGGGACAGGTTTCTAATATGAGATAGCAGATTTTCCACACCCAAATTCAATCACAAATCTTTTATCGCAACGATTACACGATCTCCCGAGTCAAAATTTTGGCCCTATGTTGAACCTTTAATTCTATTATATAGCAGGACCTGAAACAGTAAAAGAGGTCGAACTGCAAGTATAAAATTTACTCCTACTTTGAAACTGATAGTGTCGGAAATTTCACCTTTTGCCAATTTAGCATTAAAGTAGGTCCTTTTAGGAGTTAATGTAAATTTTTAGAATTAAATTCATTTTCACATTCAAGGAAGGAGTAAAAAATATAATGTTATCAAAGTAGGTTATTGCTGGTCTATGTAGGTGTAAATTATCCTTAAACGTGTCACAATAGTACCAAAATTTCGACTCGGGCTAACAATGAATTTTCCACTAAACAGATTTCTCACCAAGGGCAATAAACTCATGGTAGAATCAACTGATAATACCTATTAATTTTAACAGAAACCCCGCTATCCCTTATCAGGATCCTATCTCGTAATAGGAAACTTTCCTCTGCTAGGTTGACGATTACGTCTCGTTTTCGCATCGCGCTTTTCGTTTGCTGTGGAGAAAAAATCCCTTTTTATTGTAGACGAGTAAAAAGGTAAATGAGGAGTAATAAGAGATCACTGATGGTGTTCGATGTATTATACATATACGTACAACAATATGTAAATTCAGTGTATGGATATAACTGGCAAACGAGTTAATTCGTCTGGAGATTTCGTCAATCTTTTTTCAATGTTTCTTTCTGGGAATGCGCTTAATTCAACGTTCCGAGACGCGGCTACCAAGGCGAACCGTGTAATTTGACGAGGCTTAAACGCGGTTACCGGGTTTCCGCGGCGAATCTGTCCGAGGACAGGCATCATTTGCATTTTTCGTGAGTATCATTATCCGTGCGGAAGTCGCTGTCGAGATTAAAGCCGCGAGAGGAAGAGGGAAAAGGAGAGAAAGTGCGACGGAGAGAAAAAGGACCGTACGCGGGCCTCGGGAACGTCGACTTGGAACTCTCGACGATCATAGGTGCCGACAACGCGCGAACGTCCATAATTCCCGTGCGGTTCGCCAATCGCGCCGGTATAAATCGTTCAGACTTATCTGAACACCGAGAAGCTCCGCCGTTGAGACGGCCGAGCTAACTAATTTATGCTCTCCCGAAAGAACACTTCGATCGGATAATTAATGGAATGTTGCGATTAACGCGGGACTTTCGTGCACCCGAACGTAATATGCTTCTCGTCGTTTACGTCCCAGAATCGTGCAGCTGTTCAATAAATATGAGGAATAAACGTAAATTTCTTGCATAATATGTTTATTATGTCTTGTAAATGGTATTATATAGTATTTATTAAGATATCACGTAGCAATATTTTGTTAATTATATAGAAACCGTTGTGAATCGTGAAGAATTGTAATGAGATCCGGATAATCCCCATTTGTGTTAATTTACATCGGGTTCTACAAGATTTAGACACACTCTCTACTCTTTTAAAGTCAATCGGTGACTGCTTTGCGGTGATGATTCACCGATTCATTCAAGAGAGCATATAATAAAGGAACGTACAATAAAGGAGACACTAATTTGACTAACGCAAAGTCTAAAATTAAACAGGTCTCGTTTTCGATCAATTTAAATTCAGTTATTTGTAAAACAAAATTTACTACTTTTAAATGATCTCTGATCTGTGAATAGAAATATTCCTATGCGGTACTCTTTGATTCGGCAAATATGTCCTAACCTGGCGCGTAAAATTAAAAGCAGAATACGGAACAAACTTCTATTTTTAATCTTACCATTGTAATACAGAATCAGAAATACCACAAATTGTATTAAACATATGAAATTGTAAATAAGGTCCTATCCTGACATTAGTGCTCTGGGGAAAAAAGGACAGTTAAGCTTAAGGATTGTAACTCTACTCTGGGAAAAATTTAGACCGTTTTTTTCTGCAGTTAAGCAACTTAACATTTCGTTTGAGTGAAAATGATCTTTGCGTTACTGAATATCGACAGAACTGAATTGAGAGAATTGATTAGTATTACTTTAGCTAATTGCGATTTTTAGTTACGCGGGGTAAAATTCGTAAAAGATTAGAGTTACGAACAATCCAGACAATTCGATTACTAATTGTGGGCCCCGAAGTGGGTTGCTGTCTCTTTTTCCCAGAGTGCGTGTTAAAAGTTTCTAAAGGTTTAAAACAATCGATGAATCGGCTTCTTATCACAGGCGGGGCTTGCTGCGCGGTTATTGAAATGACCCGAGAAGACGATACAAAGCCACATGTTCCAACGAGCTCTATTAGCTTTCACGATTAGCGTACGATAGGCGCGTTGTCACGGATATAGCTGCGATCAATTCAGTTCCACCTTGGGCGTAAGCTTGTGATAAAGGCTTCGATACGTCTGCGCGTTTTATTTTCGCTAGTTACGCAAAGGTAGCGCGCATACGAAATGCATGTGCATTACGCATAATAATCGCCTCGTAAGTTCGTATTATTCGCATGCATGTATTAATTTCACGCGATACAATTTTATTACGAGGCGTGCACCTGTACATCGCGCGCGGTTCATCAGCGCGAAAGCGATCGCGGCAACCGGCCTCGATTGAAATTTTCCTTGGAAATCGCTGAAAGAGGGCCGGGGGGGAGGAGGAGGGGACAGAGAAAAAGAGAGAGAGAGAGAGAGAGAAAAGTGGGTAAGAGGAACCCGGCAAAGCCTGCCGCACGTAGCGTCGCGCGTAACGATAATGGAGATTACAAACGCCAGTCCGTCAGTTTCTCATTCTGGGAGCGACGTGTGCTTGCGCAATATGATTAAAAGAAGCAGATTATCGTCGACGAGGGGGCCCGGGTTGGCGGTCGCCGGGGCGCCGAGGGGCGAGCTCGCGTCGAGCGGAGTATAGACACGATCACTTATCGGGCTTTATTAATTTCCTTGATGGGGCCTCCTACGTGTGACGGATTGTGTGTCGTTGGAATAGAGCGGCACCAATGCCGCGTCGGTCGATCGTAGCGTAGCGTCGCGGATAACGAGTCGATTCGCGAAAAGTCTCTTCGTCTGGGTACGCCCGGTACTCGAGCGAGAATCCCTTGCCCTTTCGAGAGGTAAAGGGATATCGATATAAAGTAACATACTTCGCGAGACAATTGCGATAAGTTTCGAATCTTTTGCGATAGGACGGAGGTACAATTTACATTTGCATGTCCCGAACGATTAATGCTTTTATTGTAACAGAAGGAGAGGAGGAGGGGACAGGAAAAGACATACTTTATTTTTATCTTCGATCATTCGCGTGATATAAGGCGAATGTGATCGTGCGGTACAGGTGCAGAAATAATTCCTATAAGATACGCAACTATCTCCGAATAATAACGGATCTTTTGTTCCGTTATACGAATTTATGAATAATGTATCATATAGCCGCTCCTTTGTGTGCATTATCATTTTATTCTCTCTCACTTTTTTTTCATCTAGACCTGTAACAAGTAATTTGCGCTTAGATATGATCCGGTCGCGAAGAACGTTTAGAGTACGAGCGACTGCTTACTGTCATGCAACGAGAAACAAACAGAATGCAGCGTTTTATCTCAAATTTAATTATGCAACAAAAAATTAATAAAGATCCGCTGCGTTGTTAAAGTACTCTCGCTTTAGCTGAGTTTAAATCATAGATAACATATCAGGTTTTCTTGTCATAAGACAACCATTTGATGGCGACCAATTAATAACAAAAAAAATATATATATTGAAAAATACATAATTATCGACGATAGTAATGCGCGAAATAAAATTGTGTGAGACTGAACATCTTTGAGCAGTTAATTAAATATGAAGAAGACTTTTTAATATGTTACATAACGGCATCTTTGTGTGCGTGCACTTTTATATTGTGATTGACAGCACACTTTCATTATCGTATTGTGGCCCACTCTAAGAAATTTCTAACTAAGTGCGAGTATAAGAAGGCGATTGCTGGTTCCGGGTTATAATAACGATTACAATCTCTTTTGAAAAGAGTATATATTATACTCTTATCGTGTAAATTATTGACACGATTGTTAGCTGGTCCAACCATGCATTACGTGTACAATTATCTACCGTGCGCGCTCGCATATTATTTTACAACAATTAAATTATTACTAATAAATATCGAATCAAGGATTTTATATTTATTATAAAAATTATCACGGAAATTTATGTATTTTGTCCTTCGACCTTTCTGCTATTTCTTTGTTTATTTAATATTTCCAGATTAAACAAAATTATTGTTACCAGTTTGAGGTAGAAACGGCAGCGACTGCTAGTTAAATATTAAACGCAGGAGTTGTAAATTTTATCCCTCGTGCCTATTTTGTATTTTACGATAGGAACAATTGGGGAAAATTACATCGACGGCCGTAGGTTGGATCGAGGTTCAATTTTAATAAAAGGGGCCGGCACACGCGTTGTGTCAGGATATCGCGTCTCAGTCCCACGAGTCTCTTTGTAACAAGTCAAATAATTGATGTGTACATAGCGCACTGTGGAAACAGTACGTCACCTTGTCACAAAGAAATCGAGAGTCGAGGGTGATGTGAGTGGCAAATGTGGCGCGATCGTCGATTCGAGCTTTTCTACCGGGATGGATATTATGAAAGGTTGAGGGTCGTTTCCGCGTAAATAATTATCTAACTATGATCAGATCCGTACTTTGAGAAATGATAATGTCTTTATTTGGAGAACTACAAACGCTAATGAAATAATAGTTATATAATGTCTATAATTTTGTTCACAAAAGAATTTCATATAAAAAGAAATATAATAATTTAAGTCGAGTTGGTTAAGATCCTGTCACGGAGATCGAGCGAGGTTCCAGGTTCGCATCCTGGCTGAGGTAATATTTTTCGCAATAAGATTTCTTTACAGTACGTGGAGAGGTGGAGTATTGTATTAAATGCTAAGTAAACACCGAAAAAATTGTATTCTTGAAATGTATTTTTTTTAAATGTAACACACATAAAATTCGTGTAGAAAAATTGAGATAAAACTTCTTGTTGATCCAACTGGCAATATAATTAATTAAGTATTACAATTGGTACGACGTTTCAATAGGTCCTTATCAAGTAACCGAACTTCGTGTAGAAAAGTTTCGCATTCTGTCTCACTTGCGTGTATTAAGATTGCTTTGAAATTCATAATTATAGATCGTGCCATATCGACAATGTGCCAGTCAAACAGAAGGCATAATAAATTCTGATATCTGTATGTTTCTTTGTTTGTTCGGGTGTTAAAGTACGAAGGAAAATACGGCAAGATACGCGAGGTGCACGGAGAGAATTGACAGTATTGTAAATTTCCCAATCTTCAAGCGTGGAATCACTGGCGATGCAGCGCGACACTTAATTAGAAACGTGATTAATATATTCTTTGCCAGTGATTAAAAAACCGAACCATAACTGACGGAAATGCGATTGCGAGAAATATTACCTACCTCAGCCGGGGTTTGAACCTGGACCTCCCTAAACTCTAAGCGGGCGTTTCAGCAATTCGACCACTGAGGCGTGTAAATTTTTCGCAACGAAATCCCCTCCAATTAGGTATGACCGAATAATATTACTTGTTCTGATACTTTATTACGAGTCTAAATTCACAAAGTAAAATAATTCGTTTGTACTTTACCGGATATTGCAGCGTGACGTAAAAGATTTAAACTTTACATTGTACGCCGACATCACCCGGACTGTAAAAATTAATAACAGTCGACAGAGATATCCGCACGCAATTACCGTCTCTGAATGCACGAGTCGGCGTTAGAGCGATGTTATTCACGACAATAATCGCAGTTGCGCATTGTGCTTTTTGTCCGCAATCGTTTCGTGCGCAAATATCACAGACCGCGATGCTCTTGATTCCTAATCAAATGCATCCGTGCGGCGAGGAGGAATCGTCGCACCGGTGTTTGCGCAGCTTTACACGCGACTTGCGTGATACATTGCGAAAAAAAAAATTATAAAGCGCGGGAGAGTAAAGCAGTAACGAGTGCTTATTTAACGGTAGCGGTGTAACAGGGCCTAGATCGTTATCTAGTATATACGGGCGCATTATTTCCCGTCGATGGCAGATTTCATAGCGCATAATCTCTTTGTGAGATGATCTCCCGTGATAATATCGAACTGCCCCGAAGTTGAATTTATGAATTAAAAGTGAACATTCTTAAAAGTATTAAATTGCGAATAAAACAAAGAACAGCTTTCCATTGACTTTAATCAATTTCACGCGTGAAGTAGATACAATAAATCGCCCCAAAGACGACGTTTGCTCTCTTGAATGGGAATCGGGTGTTTTATCACATTCGAGAATTCTGTATTTTTATACAGGAAGAAAATTCTTTTTCGACAAGAAGTTGCAAGACGACCTGGGCGTTGGATCGAGAAAGTCACCGGTCGGAAACTGTGTAGTCTCCTGGAATTTCTCGCTGAAATCTCACGTATAAATGTTAGCGACTCCATTCAATTTCCCCGTTTGACCATGGCGTCACGGTGCGTCAACAACGGCGGGTGACATTACCATTTGGCTGCCTAGTCCGCCGAGTTGTGTCTCCTGATTCCTAATCGAACCACGAAGAGCCAACCGCTCTTGTTTATTCTGTGGCATATCGGCACTTTCGCGTGTGTCTAACCGCGCGCGGCGGCAGTACACGGGTATACTATATCTGCCTGGTACCACGAACGATTATTTGCCGTGTCATACACAGTCGTGGCCGTACGCGAACATTATGCGGGATCCACGTCGCCGCTGGCGGCGATGTGTGCTCGCGATCGGTATCGGGCTTCGGCCGCCGGCGACGGCCCTTCTTCCTCTCTGTTCCAGGCGCGATCACGCTCCTGCGGCGGCAGGATAATGAAAATAAAGTGGCGGATAAAGAAGCGTGGACGAGCGCGATCGATACGAGTATCTTACGCGAGAGAACCCTTCGGCGACGCCGGGTAGCCGCGATAGGATAACAGGTGCGCTTTTTGCGGCAAGATGAGTGCGCCGCGCTAACGTTGCTTTCACGAAACCGAACGGAGGGGGCTAATTATTTGTCCCGGAAACGATAGAGATGAAAATGCAGCCATTGACAACATTATTAGGCAGCCTTCTAATTATTATACTGTGCTGAATCTAATACATTTCTTTTAAGTTGTTTAGTAAAGCGTTCATTGCTTCTGTGTGGTAAACAACTTTTGAACAATAACTGGTGCGCTTTGCGGCAAGATGGGTGGGATGCACTGACGTTGTTTTCACGAAGCCGTATCGGAGGGGGTAACTATTTGTTCCGGAAACGATAGAGATGAAAATAGAGCCATTGACAAAATTATTAGGTAACCCTTTCAATTATTATACTGCACAGAGAGAAAAGTACGTAGTATTTGCGACTATAATTGCATAGTAAAATAATTATTGTCAGGAATATCATTTTTATAGTAATTATCACTATAATATTAGTAATAACAACCACATAGTCATAGTGATGCCAACCAGCATAAAAATTTTACTATTATTTATGAAGCTTTTAACCATTATTCTGGTAAAATATTAAGATGGTGAATAGTAACTAAATTAACTAGTTTTATATAGTAGGTGCAAGTACAATAATAGTAAATTTTACTATACTTTCTATCATCCACTTTACTATTCGCATGGTCAACAAGTGGTTCGGAATGTCTTCACTAGAGGGACGCGCGGTACAAGACTCTCTTGTAAGTAAAAAACCGCTTAGGGTGTTATAAATACGGATAAGTTTACGCATTCGTATAAGATTGCTTATCTTTTCTTTGAAAGATGCTATCTTGTACTATTCTTTATGAGTGCAAAGTGATGTAACCAATGAATATAATGAAATTACTATTACATATAGTTATTCGAAATTTTACTTGTGGTTGTTATTGCAATATTCATAATACACCTTACCAAATTAAAAGCTCGTTTTGGCTTATGACAACCATATCATAAGTTGCATGGACCAATATAGTGTCTATGAGAACTATAATA
Source organism: Vollenhovia emeryi (assembly GCF_000949405.1). Lineage (NCBI taxonomy): Eukaryota > Metazoa > Arthropoda > Insecta > Hymenoptera > Formicidae > Vollenhovia > Vollenhovia emeryi. The sequence continues at coordinate 1,789,502 of NW_011967219.1, forward strand.
CATTGTTAGGTCAACCATAACTTACGTAGTTGGAAGAATTATAAAAATATGGTTGGGTCCAAAAATGACTATAAATTATAGTGAGATTGTGGTAACTGCAACTATTTTTTTCTCTCTGTGTGTGCTGAATGTAATACCTGGAGAATTCTAACTGTAACTGTAACTAGATACTTTTATAAAATAATTCTTTCCCAACTCTGGTTCTTTTTTTAATACTACGTAGAACCGTTACTTTTTACGAAACGACACGATGCGACTCTCGTTGCCCGTGCTCCGCTTCGCGGAGGGAAAGAGAGACAGGTATTACGCAATCTATCGCGTCCGAAACGGCCGGCATGCGGACTTCGTTACGCGGCTGCTAGCGGCGCGATTGTTCGCACGAGCGCGTCGCACGCGTGCACCGTCGGCTCTATTGGTTGCATCAGCAGGTGCAGCGGAGCGCGATGCGGCGGGGGTTTTACTGTCGATCTGTAGCACGCGAATCGTGGCTCGGCGTAACAAATCGAGGGTATTCCCTCGTTTCTTTCCCTTCCTTTTTTTTTGTGAGCGGCGGATGAGACTTTTATGTCCATCTGCTGTTCCGCGCGCGCCGATATGATTTACGGATCGGCTATTTCCTTCGATGGCGATCCCGATATACCCGACGCGACGGGATAACGGAATTAAGAGAAGGCGAAGGGCGCGCGTAATTTGCACGGAGAGATGCCGGGCCTTTTTCTACGCGCGAGGATTATTAATAACCGGTGGTTCCCGTTCGCCGTTTAGTCTTGATGAATTCATTACATTTCATTTCTTCAGCCACTGTCTATGAAGATAAAAGGTCGCGGACAGATATCACAGAAAAATGTCTTGTCAATGACTTTGGGAGAATATCATGTCATATATACAAGGAGAATTTTCTCTTAACCCTCTAATGGCCAGTTTCACAAACGTCGTTTAACCCATGGTTAATTGATCCTCTGTCTCTTCTTCTTGGATAACAAGATAGAGAAAGATAGGAAGTCGACTGAACTCTGGTTAACAGTTAACCGACCTTTGTGAAACTGGACCTTAGTCCCAAGTGTCCAATATTTTACCTTCGATCGCGGACAGATATCACAGAAAAATGTCTTGTTAATGACCTTGGGAGAATATCATATCATATATACAAGGAGAATTTTCTCTCCCTCTTAGTCCCAAGTGTCCAATATTTTTCCTTGAGTTTCATTGTGTTTTGAGAAACTCAAGTACCTACCGTCACGACTGATCAGCTTCGTGCGCTCGTAATTTTACGAAAAGCCCCGACATTTCCGTTTGACATCGCTGTTTATCACTTCCATTGCCATTATTCTGCAAATTTGCGTTTCCCCTTTTTTTTTATCATCGCAGAAATAAGGAGCCGAGCAAATCCGATGGGCGGGATTGGGCGCCAGTGAGAGAGCGAAGATAATAAAGTCGTGAGAGTTGCGTCGGATGGGGAGAGCGAAATTACTTTAATCGCGGGCACACGACGTTGTTAAAGAGCATTAATAAAAGGGCACCGTAACGTTTCACGTGTGTCCCTCGTCTTTGGCTCGCTTTTTCTTTTTGCTCATTGGAATCGTCGCCTTTCCCGGCCCATTTCTTTCGTTTATGAGAAAAAACGTGACTCGTCATTAAGCGATATTAAGTCATTACTGAACGTAGCCGACAAGTACGGTCTCGGAGCCGCAATTATATATCCGACGTTAAGGAGCCGCTATCTCCTCACGCGCAATGTGTCTTAATGTGTGCATAAATCGCTTCCGTGTCAAGGCGCATATTCGGGCGATCGTACTGTATTCGTTTGCTTTCGCGCTTTTTCTCGCGGACTGAACATCGACAGGTTTTACTTTAATATCATTCGTCCTTGATGTTACTCGCAAAATCGAGCAAGTTTTCACGTAAAAATGATGACACGACAGTTTTAGTTATTTCGTATCGAAGGAGCAAGGGGGTAACAACTACGCAGAAAAAAAAGATGTTTCAACAAGATCAGTGTAATTGAAATAAAATCGTTGAAACAACATCAGTATTAATAAATGAAAAACATCAAATTTTTGTCTTAGTAATCTGGATATTTAGTTCAATGCTTAAAATTAAAATCCATAGCAAATACTATTGAGTGAATTACTTATGTTTGTGGCAGCCCGTGACGTTAACGTTTTATTCAAGCAACTTCATTTCGCTTAATTCAACAACATTTTTTTCCGTGTAGCTAAAATGTTGTCCCACCGATTATATTTGATTTCATTTGATTTTATCTGATTAGAAATAATCTTATCCAATTGCAAATAATTTTCTCTTATATGCACGTTTAAAAATACGTGACGCTGTTAAACCTCAAAGAGCTGCTAGATTTCCTCAAAATATATTTTTCTTATTTTACTGAAAAGCATTTGCTTGTAAAAGTAATTTTAGTTAAGATTGTAGTACTCGGTTAGCAAGAAAACGTGTTTCCTTGCTTTCCCACTTTTCCCACTAGTCTAACCGTGGTCTTAATGAGAGGTAATTTTGTATTTGTATGTACTGTTTATTGTTGCAAATTTGCGCGCAAAGGTGTATCGACGTTTCAACTCGCTGTTGTTCTAACAGCAACTACTTCAGTCTTATTATGAAAAGAATACGCGCTTACAGGTGTGAACTATGATATACAGGGTGAGTCTTTCCATATCCGACAAAATGTTTGAGAAGGTAGAAGGGATCGAGATGAACGGAAAAGTCCTGTACCATTTTGCAATTTTCGTAATAGTTAACGAGTAATTAATTATTAAAAATCGTTGTCTTAGGCCGGCCTACCGCCCAATTCGAGCGCGTGGCAAGATGTGACCGCCCGGCGATCGATATTGCTATGCGCACATCTCGCCACGCGCTCGA
>NW_011967219.1:1793066-1832121 GCF_000949405.1 Vollenhovia emeryi
TGACCGCCCGGCGATCGATATTGCTATGCGCACATCTCGCCACGCGCTCGAATTGGGCGGTAGGCCGGCCTAAGACAACGATTTTTCATAATTAATTACTCGTTAACTATTACGAAAATTGCAAAATGGTACAGGACTTTTCCGTTCATCTCGATCCGTTCTACCTTCTCAAAAATTTTGTCGGATATGGAAAGACTCGCCCTGTATATTTGGATGTTCACTTAAAAGAAGTACATTTTTTGGAAAATGAAAACGAGCTGAGAAAATGTTCAAGTTTAATGTCCAACAAGTGACGAAACTTGAAAATGAAGACAAAAACGATTGCACGGGGATTTCGTACGGATTTCATAATGAATTCGGAGACACTGCTCCACGATTGCGTTAAGTGGTTACCCCCTTGCAAAGGAGAGTCTCGGAATTAATTATTGAAACACGAAGTCGCGCGAGGAGCATACGGAATTCTAAGTTTTGACTGAAAAATCGCAAACAGGTTTGCAATGGCACATGCCGTACGCGAACGGACCACACCAACGGTGTAAATGATTGAGTATTTTCAAGATGGCATACGAGACGATGACCGATGCAATCTCACGGTGCGCGTAAGTGCATCGCTGCCGCAGTCGACGCGGCATACTCATCGAATTCGCGACGGTGGTATGTACGTCTAAAGGTGTAATTAAGCTGTCGATGTATCATCGATTTAGTCTTCGGCTAATCGAGGCATCCATGCTGCAATTAGCATACCGATAGAATCCTCCGCGAACTGCAAAGTCATCTTCGCGTTAAATCACCGGACAAGCGTGCGCAATACACACCGAAAGAAGTCAACAAAGCGGAAGGATTTGCGAAATGACGATTGTACGTCTTCTGCGGCTTCTTGCGGAGCAAAATAGAGAATTATTTTCGTGAAAAGATGGAGAACGCGTAAGGAGAAACGAGGACGCAAAGTATAAATGTTTTTACCGCGTTGCATTGTTGTAAGAAGTTGAATAAACAACAACCTGACGCGAAAAATTATAGTCGGTTAAAGTAATTTTTTGTGTTATGATTAAATAACGCAAAGTACTTATTTCATTATTAATTAGAGTATAAAGCAAGAATTTTAACAGCAGCTTCGTCGACGGTAATTAATTATTACAAAGCAGCTATGCAAATAAATTGCAAAGAAATTGCACGAAGTTTAATTTAACTCTGAAATTTATTAAATGATAGAGGAGCGTCTCCTATTATGAGATAGAATTCTCATACGAGATAGCAGATTTTCGACGTCCAAATTCAATCACAAGTCTTCTTTCGCTACGATTACACGATCTAACGATCAATTTTCCACTAAACGGATTTCACTCCAAGGGCAATCAATTCATGGTGGAGCCAACAGATGACGCCTATTAATTTAGCGGAAACCCCGCTATCTCACATTAGGAGCCTATCTCGTAATAGGGGACTTTCCTCCACGGCTGAGTGCATAGACACAGTAATACTAGACCAAGCATGTTCTTCTTTTAAGCAACGAAGATTAGGTAGAGAAGGATAGAAGGTAGGTGCCGTCAATCTTTCTCTTTTTATTCTTCTCGTTAGAGAGAGAAAGGCGGACGGCACCTATTTTCCATTCTTTTCTACCTGAGCCTCAGGTCCGGTGTCTCATGCTCGGTCTAGTGTTACTCTGTCTGTGGTGAAGAGAGTACAAGTTATATTAATCATTCAAATGGTTAGACGAACTATGAAAATGTCTCGGCACTGGTTACATCGATAAACTCCGAGAGAAATCGCACAGGTGTCTATTTACAATGTGTCCTCTCGTTGGCATTCGCGCAAATACCTGGCGACACAAGAAGAAACGCCGAGGAACACGTAGCGCAAGATCGCCCGGGAAAGGCGGACCAAATGACGAGACAATTTGGGTTGAGAAAATCACTGCTAAGAACGCATCGGGTGTCATGCCCGCATGAAATGTGGGCCCTAAGGGCCTTTAGCGAAGGGTTCCTTGACCGCGGTAGGAAGCTCGTGAGAGATCTGTATCTCCACGGCTAAAAATATGGCGGGCGCAGGAGGGAACGCGAGGAACGCGCAAAGGAAGAAACAAAAAAGGGCCAGGGTTCGAAGTTAGAAGGAAGCGGGATATCTGGGCGCGCGTGTGTCTTTAACCCCGGGTGCATCGAACGTAGGGCATTTTTGCGTGTTATACATCTTGCCAGCGATTATTTCACCGACGATTATAACGGGTTTTTTGCTCTTTTGCACGGCCGCGCGCGATAGTCCAAGTTGTCAGCTGTGACGCCGGTCAACAGATGTATTCGTTAACTTCGCTCTTACGGGGTATTTAACGATACTATCGATCGCCGTGATCTTGATTTACTAATTGCTTATTAAGGCATATCGTAATTAGCGCGAATGCGAACGACGCGTGTCTCATCGGAAGGTTCACCGACCGGCATTACTTTTGCCTCCTTTCAATTATCTGACGTTTTACCTCCGAACAGTGGACCTGGTTGGATGCTTGGCAAACGAGACAAAAAAAATTTTATTTTGAAGATACTCGTACAACAGTTTATTTTTTTTGCTAACTCAATCTTCGTCGCTTTATCAACCGCACGTTTTATCCGAAGGTATTTGAAATCGGACGCAGATAAGGATATCAGATGTCACGCGTGTTTTGGCTTGGTGTTTATCGAGATTTCGAAACTTGCAATCGTCCGCAAACTATTCGCGATTTTTCATTGGGAATAAATCTATAATGCTGAGGGGCACGTAGGTAGTTGTGACAACCTGCGTATAAAGGTGGAACAGTACGGACGTACATATGTGCGCAGGTTGATGTTGAAAGAGCTGTTTGTAATAAATTCCGATACGTAACGTGCGTACACAAGACATGCGAGACCCATCAAGCCGAACGAATACTACGTTCCTCGCCATTCGCGAGTCTCGTAAAAATCAGCGCAATTAGTCGTCCTACGGACGTCCCTCTCAACCCGTTGCGGCGAGCAGAGTTCGCCGACCGGCGGCGAGTCGGGCCCCTTTTTCTCCCCCGCTCTGTCTCTCTCTTTCTCTCTCACTCTCTCTCCCTTCTTCCCCGACGTTCTCTCTCGCCCTACCTCGTGCCATGCTGTGCTTTGCGGAAGATCGGATTTGTCAGATACCCGAGCGAGGAGGGTGGTGGCAGAAGGGGAGTGAGTCTTAAGTGGAGGGCATCCGGCTGCCAAAGGGCCCCGAGGGCCCCGGCCGGCCAGAGCAGCTGTTTTCGGGTGCGATGACACTTGCCGCCCCGCGCTCTCAGCATGCCCGCAGCCAACGGCAACGGCAACGGCAACGTAACGCAACGCCCGACGCGCGATGCGACCCGCAGGGCCCTGCAAAAACCGCAGAAGGGCGAACCTCAATGGGGCACGTGCCCTTACGAGTCAATTCACTCGCGAGGTTTATTCTTGGCTCTTCTCTTGCGCGCTCCCACTCTCTCTCTCTCTCTCTCTCCCCCTCTCCTCTTCTGCCCTTCCTTTTCCTCTGTATACGTACAATCGACGTCGGAGATACCGATATAATAAAATTAATTTATCAAAAACTTTCCTTAATCGAGAAAGCCGAGGAACTGAAACTGAAAGCGCGTTTTTTCAATCCTGGAAAATCGTTGGCCTCCACAAAAATCGTCGACCGACAAGCCCGTTTCTACTCCCGGGTCGTCCACGCTTTGTAGCAAAGTTCGCGCGCCGAATGAATTTTTAGAACCTGGCGGTAACGATCCCGATAAAGCCGTATCTTCGTCGACGAGCCACTTACGTCGATATCCGCGTGAAACTCTCAAGTGCATAATGCGCCTGCGGTACGCTTTTCGTAACGATCGACGTAACTTCCCGACGTGGTGGCAAGGCTCGAATGAATTATTCCAAGAATTTTTCCGCACGCGAGAGAGAAAGAGAGAGAGAGAGAGAGAGAGAGAGTGTGTGTGTGTGTGTGTGTGTGTGTGTGTGTGTGTGTGTGTGTGTCACCGTCCTCGCCCCCTCGTTTGCGGGGTTCGTCTCACCGCGGTTTTTACACAGTTCCCGGTGTGTCTTCGTGTTGTATCGTATCAGCGACACGACCGACGTTTTTATTTGCACTGGTCGTGTCGTGTTACGCGGTCGTGCCCGCGCGCGAAAAGCGCTACTTATCGTTTACAGCTTCGTATTGTATATATACGATCGCACGTACGATCGCCTTTGCCTCGTGGCATGGCTGGCGATCATTATCATTAGCGAGCGCGCGACGCGAGTTACTCTTCCTCTCGGCTAATCAGCGATGACCCACTTCATTAAACCCTGTTAAATAATTTCCATATCGAGTGCGAGTCATCTGTCTACCTCTCTGCTTCCTTCCTTTACCTTTCGCGAGGAGAGCCATTTCTCCCCCCCCCCTCGCCCTTTTTTTTAGATCGAATGGCCACGCGTGAATTATTGATGTCGCTTTTTGATCTTTGCCTTTGGAGCGGATTGGCAGTTTTTCTTTATGGTCGATGGAGAGAACGTAATGCCTCGTATTGGCATTCTCGAGAGGAATAAGCCGCCAAGTTTTAGTAATTTAATAATTTAGAGGGCTGTTTATAGCTTGAACTTTGAACTATGCGTATATCAGTCTGCAGCCGAACCGTGCGTGAAATGTAAAATTGTTTAAGAATCCTAGGCGCAGGAGACTAAATAGATTTCTTCTCGGAATTCTTGATTAATCGCGAAGGGATTAACGAGGAGGGAAAAAGTATCTTGTAGTGGTTATCACGTAACCTATGGCGATATGTTTCTCATGTCCGCGGATTTATGCGAACGCAAGCGTGCAAATGCGAGCAAATGAAATTTATGTACCGGATCGCGAGTAGCGCATTTCGTGGATGTAAAGGGGAAAGTTTTGTCACGGATGCCATCCGTTTTCGTTCCTTGCCGACGATGAGCCTCCGATTATCCTCGAAAAACGATGGTATTCAAGACGAAACTTTCCTTTTACGTTCAAAATGATTTCAACTTTTAATACGGAAATAACAATGTTTCTGTCATAATTCGCCCAAATGACGGTTGCAATTCTGCTTATCAATTCTTTTCGAGGTGCTGAAAACAGGGGAGGAAATGTACAGTGATAGACAAAAGGTTGCGACACTTTTTTTTAAAATATGTTTAGGAGCATGCGTTTAAATTGAGGGTTAATTACGTTTCGAATCTTCTTCTCTGAGGACGTGAGTTAACGTGAGTTACCACCATGCTTCAAAGGGTTAACATAACAGTGAAAAAGTCAATATTTGTGACCCGCGTTTACACCCTTTGATATTTGTCCTCTCGTCGCGGTGGAAACCTCTATCGCGTAACATTTTTTGCAGACATTTCGGCCAGTCGTAGACTCACCACCGGTCTTGGACTAGACAGAGTCGCGAGGGTAAGGATTAGACGTACTCCTCGCGTATGGACGCGCGCGGGTGCCAGGGTCCCGGGTAGGACTCGAGTAACCCAAACCTCGGCAGGTTTTTCAGATGCAGGTGGTTTGCCAGCATGCGAACGTATGAATAGAAGACGAACGGGTGTGTATCCACTCATTGTGAACACGCAGAGCGCCGTATACGTTTGCGCGAGCAACGCCGGGAGAAGACGGTTTCGCGTTTCGGTTTTTTTTTCCTTTTTGTTTTCATTATCCGCAAGAATACGCACGGTGGACGCTAACGAAAATGACAGCGAACTTACGAAACAGAACGTTTCTTTTCACTCCAATTAGCAAGACTAATTCAATGACTGTGGAAGAAGGGAGGAAAAAGTGTCTTTTTATCTTGCCAATAAATCCCGAGTTCCGCAAATCGTGCGCGAGCACTTTATCTTCATTCAGCTCCGTATTCGCCGGATAACGTATGCGAGGCAATATCTGTAGATAAAGGGAGAGAAATTATAGTAAAAGGAGAAAGGAGGAGGAAAATGGCGAAACGCGGGCGCTCAGAGAAAGCACACGACGTCTCGGGGGCGCCGGACCATATAATTATACCTACTCGATATCCATCGCGGATCGTCGCGGTAATCCCGTCGATTATTAACACATGCCTAGGATCAATATCTTGCGCATCCTTCCTTCTCCCCCGTGTGCACCGCGCCTTATGTCGGGGGGGCTCGACATCGAGGGGCCCGCGGGCCAACTGCTGCACTTGACTGCGAGGCTGCACTTTCGATAGCGCGGACGACTCGGCGGGAGCCACGCGCCGGGCCTTATGGGCCTCACGGGGTAATTAATACCCCAGACGGGGTGTGCGTGTATGCGAGCCTGTGGATGTAACCGATATCGTACGCCCCCGCCGTCCGTATCTTCTCCCCTTCGCCCCTTTCTCTCGTCCCGTCCCGACTCGCCTTCTCCCACCCCCCCTTTTTTTTTGTTTGAGATATTAGAGGCTCTTCTCCACGGAGGCCGTATGGGCCCCGTAATAATTGGCACGTGCAAAAAGGGGACGGGCCGCCCCCTGTGCTAGCACGCTGTGCGCTGCCCTTAAAATTCGACATTGGGTCAGTGATGCGCAAAATTGATCCGGTAGATCGACACGTTAGATTAATTCGCCTATCCAGCCAGGAGCAAAGGGGGGGGGGCGGGAGGGAGCAGCAGGTTATATTCGCTTTGAAAAAAACACACAAGGTGCACGGCGCTGGCGCGACGGCCAAGATTTATTTAAAAGTAATTAACAGTCGCTTGTGGCGTGCCAAGTTTAATACACGCCGTACAATTGTGGAGACAAGAAATCGCTACAAGTGGCGTTCAATAAAAAAAAAAGTTATAACCAATATATGTTTACTGTGGCAAACTGCAAACATTGTTATTTTATTAAGTTCGTGTATCGGAACGGAAATGATATAATACTGACAAAAATTTATTAAATATTGTCACAGATGCGAACACATTGATTAAGAGCGGCCTTAAAATTATTAATAAGAATATACAGAGCTGCGTACTTTCTGAGGGCTCGAAATAAATGTATGTGTGTGCACACACTTGATAGATCTTGTGCTTAAAATGGCGTTATGCGGAAACCCTCGACGACGTTTTAACAAGAGCGATACAATTGTTTCTATTAAAGAATGATATTTGTGCGAAACGGTGCATTGAGAACCGCTGTTACAGCCATGGCACGAGAACGGGGAGGACTGAAGACTCGGGAGACGCTGAGGGGATTATTAAACGGTGGTAATGGCGGTAATAAACACAATTACAATAATCTCGATGCTCGCGAGGCAGCGGCTGACCTCAGCGGCAGAGGTACAAAGTGATTTAGGTATGATGTATCGCTTGACAAACGATGTCTTCATCACGCCAAGCTGCGAGAGCGTCGCTCTCGAAAATTGTAAGAAAGGGACAAAAGCCCCCCATTAATCATGTAATTAATTATTCGCAATTTATATTTACGTAGCGTTATTCACGCGGCTACGCAGATTAAGTGCGGGGCGACCGTTACGCGTATAAAGAATTAAAATCAGTAATCGAGCGATTGTACGTGAGCAACCGCAATTGCGATTTCCGCCCGTGGTCGATCGAAAGCGCGATTCGAAAGCCGCGAGGGAGATTAATCGAGCCGATTAAGCCGAGTGCGATTAAAGAAAGAGGCGGAGATAAGGTGCCAATCGATAAGGCCGAATGCAGGCGGGCCACGGCGATCCGGAAATAAACGCGAGTTCATTAAACGGTGCCCCGATTATTGCCACTGGCTAGCCCCCTCCTTGATATGTAGTTGCGAACTTATCTGGCGAAATAACGGCGCCAGTTACTGTACTTATAAGTATTTACCTTATGAAGTAGTGCGCCGAAATCCCTTGCGCACGCACAACTGCGTGCACTCGGCGCATTCACAGAGGGGGAACGACGCTCCGTAATTAATAATAAGAAAGCGATACGCGCTCAAGTTTCCTGCGGTCGAAATTATCTTTATCGCTACGGTAATGAGCCGAGGATTAACGAAGTTGATGCATCTCTCGGCGCATTATCGCATATAATACAATTAAGCGCTAATTAAAATATCTAGAGCCACTTGGATCACGTGAATTTCCTTGATTGAAAACATTAATCGCGCTTTTGCACGCTGGCGACGTGCGTGGACTTTGTCAGGTATGTAAATTCGATCCTTCGATTGATTGTTCCTTTCCACGCGTTTCATCCTTGCCGCCAGAAACGCACGAACGAATTCGAGCAACAAGTCGGTTTCCATCCCGACGAATTCTCGTCGATATTTTCGACCGGGATAAGAGCGTTTCGACCCGAGTCGAAATTTTGGCACTATTTTCACACTTTTAAGGATAATTTACAGCTACTTATCTGATCCATACACCTGCATAGACCAGCAATAACCTATTTTGATGACGTATATACTTTTTTACTCCTCTCTTGAATCTTTAATTCTAAACGTTTACTTTAGCTCCTGCTTAAAAGGACCTACTTTCATGCTAAATTGGCAAGAGTAGAAATTTCCGACACCGTCAGTTTTTAAGTAGGAGTAAATTTTGTACTTGCAGTTCGACCTCCTTTACTGTCTCAGGTCCTGCTATATAATAGAATTAAAGGTTCAACATATAGGGCTAAAATTTTGACTCGGGAAACGTATATTTATGCTTCTCTCTCGCAGTTTTCACGGCACCGCGACGCGACGTAAGAGTTTCTCTCCAGCGGACGAACAATACGCATTTGCACCAGCGGCGATGGCCAATTAAGTATTATAATTCGTCGTTCGCCCCGGAGCGGCGCATAATTTAATGCAAACAAGACCCTTAAGGGTCCCGGGCCAGCGGCCGCTTTATAAGTCACTGTTCACGCCTGTCACAATATTTTACGTACGAATGAACACCGGGGCCCGCGGGGGTTACCTTTTGCGTCGCCACACGTCGTCCGTAATTTATGCCCATTTAAATGGGGTGAACCCACAACGGGGGGAGGCTGGCTGGCAACCAAAAAAAATCCATCGGAAAAATCGTTGAATGCGGCTCGCCCTCTCCTTTCCACCCTCCCGGCTCTCCGGCCCGTCTCCGCCTTCTGAAACTTGTCGCGGGCGTAAATCACACGTGACGTTGCTCTCGTTCATTCCGAGGGGCGAAAGCGAGCGCGACCGGGTGAAAATTAGGACGGGAATTATGCAGTATTTCGCGCCTTGTCGTTGAGCATCCACGGGACCTTCGGGATCTTGAAGTCGCCCTTTCTTTCGAACAGGTCCTCTCGATTTTACGGGCTAGACAAGGGATGTCGCGGCTTGACAGGGGTTGGGTTACGCGGATAAACACGCCGGAGGTTTCGTGTCTCAAGGGGGAAGAAGTCTTGGATAAAAATAACTTGGTTGCATTCACGTAAACTTTCGATGTCGTGGGATAGCTTCGTTGCCCGATGGAATTTAACCAGTATGATTCTGTGAACGTGTTTTCCCACAAAACATTTTGATATACAGTGTATGTACAATAACCTTTGTATATATTGTACATACATATTGAATCCATCCGTGAATATACATATTATGTACTGCAATGTATGTCCAAATTATGTATATGAGTTGTATACGCTCGTACATTTTACATACAGGATATTTATTTCATGTCATAGAGGAAAAATGCATGTACATAGGATGTTATGTGGGATGATCGGTTATTTACACAATGGCCGAAATTACAAATACTAGAACAATTGCATGCAGAATAATAAACTATAACCTGATTAAAATGCGCCAGCATTTGAGAAATTATTCATTTAAGTCAAATAGATGTCTGGAAATTTCTTCAATGTTTTGTAATCAAGCTCCAAAAGATTGAATCGAGATAAGTGATATTTTATTACTCCCGTCTTATAAACATCTGCGTCCGGCTGCGATTTATTTAGACGTGGTTGGCTCCGAGCTGGTACGCGTTGAAAGGCTACGCTCTTCGTCGTCGCAATTGACGTAACGTGAACGGAGGCTGCGCCGATAGCAGCCCGGGTGTTATACGGGTAAAAGGGCAGGTGGATCTGAATAGGCGTTCAGTGGCAATAAACGTCCGATGTTGCGCTAACACGTAAAACATGATAGGCGAGAAATACGTCGTTCCCTGCCAGTTGCTGACCGCAACTTCTTTCAGATTTTACCTCCGAGATACCTTCTGTGAATGAAAAGAATTTATCTCCTTCGAGAGTGCACTTGACCCTCCGTACGACCTTAAGATTGTCGGAACTCACTCTTGGGTATAAATCTAAGAGCTTAAGGCGACGACACGCCGAGACCCGAGATTGAATAGGCAATCAACCGTAAAAAGAGCCGTAAAGAGATTTACCATGCCATCCTGTGCGTTTATGCTATAATGTATATTATACAAGTAATGTCTAACATAATATAAAAACAGAATTCCGTATAACTTAATATATTAATTAACAAGACATTTCGCAGTATCAGTTCATTAAAAAGCAAATTGGGAACAATTTGGTTAAAAGAGTGAAAGTTTTTAATTAACAGGACTGTTTTTTTTAATGCAATTGAGATAAATGTCACTTCTCAATTGTTCTAATTTTTTTCTAATGTAATAGTAAATGATAAAACATCGTACATATACATATAAACTTTCAAGGAATGCAAAGAAATTAATTTTTGCAAAGACAGTGAAAATGATATAATGATTTTATGCTTTATATAACAATTTAATAAAAATATTGCTCTTGGTCGATACACATCGATTATTTGAGAAAAGTACATTCAATGAATTATACATAGACGATTCTTCAGATTACTTGCAATTTTCATACAAACAACTTCCGTACACCTGTAAGTCGATCTGTTTCTTTAATTGCTTTAATTGCTGTCGTGAGCCTGCCATTTCGTGAGTCAATAAAATACACTTTATACGCACGAAAACGGCACATTTATTGCCGGCCGTTTTTGATCGTTTATCAATCAACACGAGAAAGTGAGAGAGGGGCAGACAACATGATAAAGCATGTATAATTCGATGTCGAACGCATATTGATTATGAAATCTCTCGTTTTCATCAGCAAAACACACGCGATATTCTCGGGTACAAACTTAAATTGTTTTTATTTAACGGCGCGCATTATTTCTTAAGCCGTTTCAATAAAAAGAAGAGAGGGTCATTTCTAACGAGAGCCGACAGGTGAGCAGATAGATGAGGAAAAATATTTCTCGAACGCGAAAACTAATTGCAACATTGTACGGAAAAATCGTGTAAAGGCGAGAAGAGCGGGAAAGGAAAAATACATCGCAGCTGTGATCTTTCTATCAGCGAATTTTGTAGATAGATCAATTCAATTGTCACGGGACTGGTTAGTCGATTCGTTTAATTAAAGCGCTGATACGCGCTATCGAGTCACGGCGAACATTTACTAAGGCTAAGTCTCGTGCGAAACAATTTCCGCGCCGCTGATGTATCGCACGCGTGTGTCGGCGTGTGTGTCCGGTAACGAGGGTCGGAGAACACCCGAAATAAATTGTAATTACTATTGCCCCGGCTGCAGGCGCGTGCCGCGGCATGTTATCCCTTCGTTCTTAAAGGTGCAATTAACCCTTCCGAAGTGAACGGCTCGTAACGCTCGGCATTGTAACACACCACTATTTTCGGATAAATATTCAAAAGCTGATGACGCTGTTATCTTTCTTTATCGTTAAATTGATATAGCAACTTGATTGGGTTCTGTCTCCTGTCTTCTAATTAAAGGAGAGTAATGTGCACCTTTTTCTTTGCTCTGTGAATGCTCTTGACGTTATAAATATCAATTAACTTCACTCGGCAAAAACATATGCAAAACGGGGAAAAGATGTATTCTTATAATATAAAAAAAAGAGACAATTACATGATTTTGCAGTAATTAAAAAGTAACGTAAAACTTTCGATTTCTATAGTTGTCATAAATTGCGTAAAAAAAAAGAGGATCACGCTATTACATAAGCAGTTAGCGTATTCCACTTGTCTTTTGCAGGGTTGGGAAGTAACTCGTTACGGTTACAGTTACTTTTTTTGGGTAACTCTAACTTAACTTCGTTACTTTCTCTCCATCTGTATCTGTAACTTTAACTCAGTTACATTAATAGTTATTTTATGTATATTTTAAACCTCCACAGACCGCCTTGCATTTGCGCATTTTACCGATTTACACTTCAAATGCAGAATTGATTTTTTTTTATTTTCATAACAAGAAAGTAAATGCAAAGTAACGATTCGTTGCTTTTTTAGTAACCCTTAACTGTAACGCGTTACTCAGAATTGGCAACTTGTAACTGTAACTAGATCCTTTTATAAGGTACCTTTTCCAACTCTGGTCTTTTGAAATCAATCTGGAATCAATGTGAGTCTACGATTCAGCGTTTATCATTTAAAATAGAAACGCCATGATCGAATAAACAACTTCACTTTAAATTGATAATTGATAGACGTTTGCATAAAAATTGCTTGAGGTAGACACAAAGGTCCGTACTCTGAACCCTCTTTTATCGATAAAAGCGCCTCTAAAAGTGACATGTAGCCAATCAGAAGGCTCGTTAGCCATTTTTAGAGGCACTTTTATCGAAATAAAAGAGGGTTCAGAATGCGGGCCAAGGACAAGTTTTCGCTACGTAAAAATGAAATTTAGGGAAAGCTGTACGTGTATGTAAAATTTCACTCGCGTCGATAAATTTGGCCTTTTGCACTTTATTACGGCGCGCGGTAGCGTGCGTAAAAGGTGGAAAGAAGGAGAAAGAAAGAGATGTCATGCCGGTTCGACGCATGGTATCGGATTGGCTTGTAAATTGCCACCGTTTGTCTCTCCCCCTTTTTTTGTAGGGTGTATGTGGAGTATTTCCGGGCGCTCGCGTACCGTGGCATTCGCGCAACAGGTCACCGTGGACCGTTATTGGGAATCACGCAACCGAAATTACACTCGCGAAAGATAGTGGAACTGGTTTCACCGCGGGAGACAAGGAGCCTTCGGTCAATTCGTAGAAGAGAATCGCGAACATACATTTACTACACTGACCAAAAAATTTTTTTAAACTAAGTAAATAGATTTACTTAACATAATTTTTTTTACTCAAGTGAACATTCATTCTATTCAAATAAAAATATCAAATTTCAAGTAAATCTATGTATTACATTAAGTAAATTAAGTAAATGAATTTAAGTCGTTACATTTTCTACATTTAAATAATTTATTAAATGAAATAATTGTTTTTGTTAAATAAGGTATCAAATTTCTCGCTGTAAAAATTACATTTTAGTAAACATTCTATAGACTTAAAATAAAATTGTTTAAATTTAAAATCTTCTACTATATTTAATAAATACTTAAATTAAAGAAATTCATGTTTTAATTTCTTTATTATTTCCTAAATTTAAGTTAATAAGCTATTAGGAGCCACCTATTGAATATTTTTTTATCAGTGTACATTGATATTGTGATATATAATATTTATTACCATCGGTAGTAAGAGAATCCTCCTTTTCTAAAAAGGAGATGTTAACAGCGCGATATCGAATAGTTGAAGCCTCTTTTCCACGATGCCGATTAGTTTTCCTGAAGCGCGGCGTGCTTCACTTCTCTTTTAGAATCATAGTAAATAAAGATATGCAATTTAGAAATATACATTTGTATACGCTAACTATTAAGGTAAAATCTCTAATCTTAGTAATTAGAATTTAAGTAACAACAATTTTCGTTTCGAAACATTTTCTCGATTGAACAGAATTAATCGTTAATTTAATCAATACCAATAAGTCCGCGGAATAATACGCAAAACGTAGCAACAGTCACGGAACAAAGTAATGTACAATAAAATATTAAGTACGGAATTTTCCATTGCGTAGGCAGGCCAACGAATTCTCAACGTTCTTTTGTTGTTTTTCACTCGGCGCGGTATCGTACGACGATTAAGCGGGCCAACGAATTCTCAACGTTTTTTTGTTGTTTTCCACTCGGCGCGGTGACGTATGATGTTTTTGCATGCCATCGTGTAGCGCCGAAGGTCGTCGCGCTATCATTCGCTCGCCGAACGTCGCGCCGGCAAGCAGTGGCGAGAGTCGCTCCGTGCGTCGTATCACTTTTGCGTTATCGGTTTCCAAGACTCGATTGCGATGAATGCAGGGATAAAACGCTACTGATTTGCACACCTTTATTAATAACAAGTGACGTTCCTATACTTTCCGTACACATAGATATTTCATGAGACTCATCTAAAATATGAAGGTAAACTGTGGTACTTTGTCGCGGTTACACGTCGTTTACGCACCGCGCTTTTAATTATCTATCGATTTCGTGTAATCTGTTCCATTTTCGGGAAAAGAGAAAAATTTGTACGACTTCAGCGTTCGCGCTGTAATTCGCTCTGTCGTTCTTCGCGATTCGAAGGGGCAGGAAGTAGAGAAAGTCGCTTCTTACGTGTCGTTACATTATGTAAATGTAATCAAAAATTATCTGAATTAACTGTTACAAATAGCAATTATTTATCGCTGGAGATTTCGCTCACATAATTTATTTCACGGATTAGATTGAATGGCATTAAAGTCTGTAAAATAGCGTTTCGCCGCGGGCTAATAACTACATACTTCTTTACCGCAGATGCTTGGATTCCGATGTACGCGTTGCGTTTCGTATCGCTAATTTAAGAGTGATTTATCCATTACTTCTTCCGAATCAAAACTGCAAGTTAGTTTGAATGATTTGTATGACGGAAAGTCACGCGATACATGTTAATAATATTTCGTGCGTTTCGCGGTATTTCACATCGCGTACGGGAGTGTCCGAAATTTCGCGCAATCGATGATTTTCGCGAGTGAGTGTTGTGTAAGTGCAACAAGGAAATCTGAGAGGACGAGGAGGCCGAGGAGGCATCGGGCAACGGCGAAAAATTGGTGAGGTAAGTGTCTTACATTTTGATAATATTTGCTACTTGTGCAAAATAAGGCATCTGTTCTGTGATTTTATTTTATTTATTCAAATGATTCGATCGAGGATTCGAATAAGTGTTAGAGACAAAACCATACGTACAAAATTTTGTGAGTTTATATTTAAAAGGAAGACTTTTTCAGTATTCCATATAATTATTTTAATAATTACCTATTTTAAAAAATATAAAATATAAAGTATATTTAATACAATAATTACGATTTTACATAATTAATCTATAATAATCATATACGTATTTCTTTTTTTACAGTTTAACGCACATAGTTAACGATGTACAACTCTGCTGTTGCGAATCGTATCAGTGAGTGATAAATTACTTTTTATTTTAAATTGACGTTGCATATATAATTATTTCTTTGCGTGTATACCAATTCTGAAAAATATGCAATGCTCAACTATAAACTGCGCGCGCGAAGCGCGCGTTTTGTCATTTCTAGTATGCATAAAATGCACGTACTATCTTTACAAGTATACATCACGGTTCTTAAATAAAGTAAAATTCAATGATCTGAATGGCATACGTTAAGTAATGCAGAAAGTCCTATTCCGTATTAACGGCTGAACTTTACAAGAGAAATGAAATCTTTCGTTCGTTTAATACACGCGATTTTCTGATGAAATAATGTTGCGACGTATCGACGTAACGGTACAAGCGATTTCGAACGTCATCAAGCTGCGCCGACAAAGATTTTAATAAGCTCGCCTCGCTATATTCATAATATTCTGGCAGTGATAACGGAAGAATGTCGCTATAAATTTTAGTCGCACCATCGTGATTCTGAGAAATTATAATCATTTATCACAGCGAAAGTCATATAATCGCGAGTTATTAAAAGAAAAAAAACGCAAATACGAGATAGGTATCGAATAAACACGCGCGTTCTCCCTGCATGCATCCAAAATTTCACAGACAAAATTTCCGAATCCAACCCTATTACACTTTATTGTATCATAAAGTAGGATCGATAAGTAGATATAGCGCTAATCATATTATAAAGAAAGGAATATTTTTATCTTAAATGAAAAGTTCTAATCGTGATGCCAACTTTGCGCGTTGCAAGATGGAGGGCAAATTTATTCTAAACGCAAGAATATATAAAGTTACTCTTTTCTTAATATAGTGTGTCATTTTTTTAAAATTCGATATAGGAGAACAGGAATTATTGATTTTATTTTGATATTGTCTTAATTTTATACTAAATGAGGTTGTGAGAAATATAAATGCGTCGAGAATACTTTTTGTCTCGGTAGCAGAAATTCTTTCTGAGGGCGCGTGAACAATATCTACATTCGATAACGATTATGACGAGATTGTTCAAATAAATTGTAAAATTAAAACAACTTCAATTCGTATTACACTTTTATTTGCGTCACTGATGAGGAAAGTACTCTATTACGAGATAGGTTGCTAATAGCGAGATAGCGAGGTTTCTGCGAAATAAATAGGCATCACCTGTTAGCTCCGCCATGAATTTGTTGTCCTCGGAGTAAAATTTGTTTTGTTAGTAGAAAATTCATTGTTAGATTGTGTAGCTGTTGTGAAAAAAGCTTTGCAGTTGAATTTGAATGTTGAAAACCTGCCATCTCATAATAGGGGACTCTCTTGTATTTATGGCGTAAAAATGACAACAGAAAGATTAATAAATAGCACGTAGGGAGACTCGGAATATTCGTGCGAACATAAATTTCGATGGAATGGAAGTAGAAGAGGAAATTTAATAACAGAGACTCGAGGAAGATTTCTCCGAGTGCGATACGTCGCCACGGTTGATTTTTTTTATTATTATTATTATAACGACGCGAGATTAATGCGGCGGAAGAATCGGAACGAGACAGCGGCACGGTGGATGCCGCGGTAGGTAATGAAGGTAATAAATGAGGGGAGCCAGCGCGAGGAAAGGGCAGGTGCGAGCGCGTGCCCCGTGATAAGGCGGATCCTTAAAGAGCTCTACATGCATACGTACATGCCAGCAAGAAAAGAGCGTCATACAGAGGATGCCGTGCGCTTCTCTCACACGCGCCGTGCCGGCGCGCTCTTTGTTTTACAACCACTGTCGACTCTCATTGTGCGCGCGTGTCAAAGGTTTCCTTCTTTTTGCGAACGGCTTCGGCACGACGAGCGTCCTTTCAATTTCGGTCATCGCCGAATGATCTCGCTATCGCAAGCTGATCAAGTAACAGGAACCTTAATAAAACTAAAGCGATCGTGGAATTTCGCTCGCTACGTCAGTGTCGATATACCTTAATTAATTATCTCGCGTATCTTAATCATGTATCTTAATAATTGGAGTTGAATCGCTGCGAGAAATATTGGAAAGGTGGAAGTTTGCAGGGTTAATCAATTAAATGCCTCTTGCGGACTTGTGGAACTAAATTCGTTAATTTTTCATAACGTTAATCAATTACTAGTCATTTCTATGTCGTTAATTAAAAATATAAAATAAAAGTTTGAATACTAATACAAAGAATGCAATAAGAATTAAAAATATAAAGGAATGAATCCAATAATAAAACAAGCAATCAATTATTTTTTTATATTAATTATTATTTGCTCGTTTTATTATTGGCCTCATTCCTTTACATTTTAAATAAGGACGAGCCTGTTTCTTCTTCTTCCTCGTGTATTAGACTTAAAGCCTGTTTTATCCAGTTCTCGTTCTGGTGCTTTGAGCATTTGGTTTTATACTTCATCTTCGGTAGGCTAACCTTGCCGAAGGAAACCTCCCATCTGGAGGGCTATACCCCTAATGGGGTACGTGTGGCAAAATACTCTCGGTGGTTGCCACTTCCCTTCGGGAGATTCCGAAAAGAAAACCAGAGGTGTCCGTGGATTTAAACTCGGATCTTTTCGTTCATTTGTTCACTAAGCAGCGCACATTTCTCTGCGCCACACTCGCCTGTGTTTAGTTTACTTATTTAAAACTTTAAAAGTTAACGAATGAAGCTTCTTAATTGAATTTATGGTACGAAGAGGGTACCGAAGTTTAGAGCGAAGAGACGAAGCTTCCGCCTTCTTAGCTCTGTTCATCTGGAGCGAAAGGAAATTAATGACTGCGAGCCTTCTATTCTGTTGCGAGATAATGAGGCGCATAGGTATTCCTCGAAAATTTCCTCGTAAAGTGACCAGCTTCTCTGTGCGGCAGGTATTTTAAACGTTTCTCACGTTAACGTGATTGCTACCTGTATTCGAATACGCTAATAAGACATTCCTCGGATGAAACTAAACGCTCATAGTGTTTGAAAAATCCGTGAGAAAAATGTGCTTAGAGAAATCGCGAAAGCAATCCCGATCAAAAGTGTGAAACAGTCTTTCGTAGTGGTAGGTCAAACTAGTCGGCGATAACAGAGTGAAAAGCACAATAAACGAATTCATTATTTGCATGACGTTTTTAATACAATAACTAATTACGGGATGTATTATAGTAAATCACGATTTGAATAATTTATTTGTACGTTCTCTTTGTAACGGCTCTTTTATTAAGATGCTATTACATTTTTGGAAGAAAATAATTTATTCTTATGAGACCATGTATATTTGCCGCTTTTTATCCGCGTAAAAAAAGTCTACCTTCACAAGAAGAGAGCAAAATACATCGTACGTCGCGAATAAAGTCCATTCGAGGACCGACACCGCGCGCGATTTATTAAATTACACGGATCGAATGCGATACACGCGCGAGATAACACGGTTGTGCTGCTGCTCGTTTTTTTTCCGCTCCTCTTCATTTCGGGGCAGGATTTAAATGGGCGTCTAAATCGTTCTTTTGAAAAATTTTTAACATTTCGATCAAACAAATATTCAAATTACCTCGGACAAATCAACCAACTGTAATTTTAGTCACATTATATGCTGGTTTAATTCACGGAGAGAATGTTTACTTAAGATTTACCCTGAAAATCATGTAATTGTAGGACAACATGACATTATGAAGATCTTTATGAGAATTTTTTGAAATTTTACCATACATTCTATTCGAAAAATGTATACTAATTGTATAAGTGTAATTAGTGTAATACTAGTAAAATATATATACTGAAATTTCAGAAAACTCTCATAAAGTTGTTCAAAATGCCATGTTGTCCCATGATTACATGATTTTCAGGGTAAATTTAAAAGAACAATTTTTTCCGTGTAGTAGTGGATTTTTAAAACTTTTAAACATCTTCCCTATTTAAGTCTTAAAAGATATTTTTAACTCGGCTTTCACGACTTTAGATAATAATCTTTTAGTTTCATATAAATCGAAATAACACGGAATTTTTACATCTCGCAAGGTCAATTCTTTTCGTCTCGTCTTAATGAGATGACATTTATCTGATGATCTGATCTATGATCGACAAGTTCCGCTTTCACATTTCGTTTTCACGAAACAGTCAATTATCATCTGACTTTTAAATTGCTTTATTCCGTGAGTGATCCAATTTGCTCACAGACACGCGAATTTTGCTCTACGCAGGTGCAAAATGGTCTTTTCTTCTTCAGTACATCTTGGACGGCGAGAAATAGTATAAGTTTTGCTTATACCCCTCAACGTTCAATCAATAAAGGAACGTGCACCCACAGAAAAAAATTTCCGGATCTAATGCTATTACACTTCGATGTATCATAAAATAGAATCGATATAGCGCCAATCATATTTATTATAGAGAAAGGAATATTTTGATTTTGAATGAAAAATTTTTAAATCTAGAATAAAATAATAGTGTGTATCGCCTTTTGTCGAATATCGTGGCGTCAACTACGTGCGTTGTAAGATGGAGGGAAAATTTATTCTAAACGCAAGAATATATAAAGTTACTCTTGTCTTAATATAGTGTGTCAATTTTTTTTCATTCGATATAGGAGAACAAGAATTATTGATTTTATTTTGATATTGTCTTATTTTTATACTAAATGAGGTTGCGAGGAACATAAATGCGTCAAGAATCTTATTTGTCTCGGTAACAGAAATCCTTTCTGATGGTGTGCGATGAAATAAGATCGTTATTCTAGGGGATACACTAAACTTTTTCGGCTGTTTGCGATCGGCTGTCCAGAATTATTTTGCGGATGCGTTCGCGGAAGGCATGACCAGGATTGAAATTGAACGTGTACTGTACAACCCTCCCGCGGTTCCTCGTTCTATTACATACCCCGGATCCCCATAACCGCCCGCTACGTCGTGTGGCAATTCACGGAATCCGGTAATGCTTATAATCGTCACGGCGCGGCAGGCTTACGGCGAAATTCGCGGTTTTCACCGAGGCGCGGCATGCCCATACTAGGTGCACTAGCGCACTTGCTCGGCGGCAATAACCGAGGTTTATGCACTTCTCGGCAAAGCCGCCTCGCGGCCCTCAAACGGCGGTGTAGATTGACGGCCGGTAATGGACAATGCGTACCCCTAATCACGCCCTTGCCCGTCACGTTCCGCGAATATCGAAGGAATTAGCCGTGGGTGATTATAGATGCCGGGCTTCCCGCCGCGAGGTGCGCTCCGTACTTTAGCGGCCGTATTTATTGTTTTCCGTAATTCGCGCGCGCAAGTAACGATGCAGGCAAGATTTTATAGCGATAGAGCGCGGTTATAGAAAGTTCACCAGAAACGCGCTACCGTGGTCCTTTGTGATCGAGCACCGGGATCGAAAAAACCAATCGGCTTGATTAGCTCCGATGATTTACAATGTTAACAACCCGGTGTAAGTCGTAAACTTACCACTATTAAGATTGTATAATTTAAAACTAATATAAAACGCCAGTTTCTGGATCTTTAAACTTAAAAAGCCTCAGGTATTTATGCGACACAGAAATACGCAGTTAAGAAAATTTACGTGTCAATTAAATTTACCTATGTATCTAGTAAAGCGAGAAAATGTACAGCACTCGTTGCAATTTGCATACAAAAGCAAGTTATAATAGAGGGAAGTCCTCTGTTATGAGATTTCAACGTCAAAATTCAATCACAAATCTTTTTTCCGCGACGATTACACGATCTATAAACAATAAACTTTCCACTAAACAGATTTCGCTCCGAGGGCAATAAATGGCGGAACCAACAGATGAAGCCTATTAATTTAGCGGAGACTCCGCTATCTAATTTACTTGAAACATATAAAATACGACCATTCGATATTCACCTCTTTCTCGCCACTAGCGAATAAAGTTATTGATAATTTGAGATTCTCGCGATAATTTCATTGAATTGCGAACAACGGCCAGAAATCACGCGTCCACTCGCGGCCGAGTCCACGCGCCTCGTTATCTCGCGAATATATCCCAGGAAGTCGACAAGTATTACCATAAAGGAGGGGGATGACACGACGTATCAATTTATGCCAACGATCGGGAAGAGTGGCAAGTGCATAAATAAGCGCGGGCTCGCTTCGTCTGCACGCCCGAGCGTACAACGTAAGTAATCCGAAAACCTCCGAGGAGATACCTGTCCGAGCGTCTCTTCCCTCCTACTCGATCGGGCCCTGCAACGGCGCGCGGTCCTCTACAGGTGTTCCCTATCGGAGTATCACTGTATACATATTTAATGCCGCGTGGATTTCGCAACACGCCTTGGATTGAACACGCCGCGTAATTTATTCGAAGCTGCGTATCCGCCGCTGAAAACCGCTTCGGAAGGTTCTTGCCCTTGCGGAGAAAGATGCGGGCTTGCCGCGAGCAGATTGATCCGGCAAATTATCGCCATAGAATTCTTTTGAAAAGAGTAATTTTTATGGAAGTACGTGCGCGCGCGCGCGCGTGTGTGTGAGAGAGAATACAATTTAAAAGGAACCAACACCATAGAGATCTCTTTAAGTTGCCCAGAGAGTAGGGAACTCCAGGTCCAAACCCTGGCTGAGGTAATATTTTTCGCAATAAATTTTCTGTATTAAAACACTGGCCGGTTGATGTCGACTAAAAAGCCTGAGTATAATTAAAAAGTTATTAAAGTTAATAGGACCGTTGTAAATCGAACAAGCGAGAGCGCCTTCAGGCCCGAGGAAGACGTTGGTAGTCCACTAATTGTAATCTAAAGTGTGAATTCATATACCGGTCTCGATCTTGTCCTGCACGCCGCTTTCTTTTCGGACATAACACAGTTTCATTTAGATGGGATCGTTGTCGTCAGTGAATTGACATATTAAAATCGATAAACGATTTCCAATTATTTAAAAATGCTGTATTTAGTATTCAATTCTCCTCCCGTACTGTATTCACATTTTAGATTACAATAATTGGGCCACCAATATCTTGCTCGTATCTAAAGGCGCTCTCGCTTGTTTGATTAAAAAAAATTATTATTCACAAAATTAAAAACCCCTTTTTTACAAATTTTTCCCCGTAAAATGTCATCTATATCTTTTACTGCGAAACGATTGTGATTTATAATCTAATTATAAGAATTAATTTCCCAAACTCTTCAAAGAACTCCGTTTATTACTCATTAATACATTTGCAATTATGTATTGAATATGTTTGCAATTTGTGAAATCGGCGTCGGAAATGTTGCATGCGTTATTAAGTACAAATTAATAATAAGATGTTATACAAGGAAATCGATTGGGTCAAGGGAATCGGTGTGTGGCCGGTACTTTCGAACGACGGATCGGTGAAATGTGACGCTTGACAGCCGAGAGAAAGAGGGAGAGAGAAAGAGAGAAATCGGTAAAATTGTCGGGCGTACGCCTTTTCGGTGTATAACAAATTAACGGAAATAGAGTGCTTTCAGTGAAGAGAAGGAAACTGACGACATTCGCGAAGTGAATTACGATGTGACGTTTAAAACAATATTTATCCGTGGCCGTCACGTGTGCGTATATAGCCATTAAGTGGGAATGAAATGGCGAAAGCGACCGGATAACGAAACCAAATTAAAGAGTTAATTGTTAAGCAACAAGGCCGATCATGTATCGTATTTTAACAAGGTGGCAAGGCAACGACACTCTTATGGTGTTTTTGCGAGAAGAAATTCCGTTATAATTACAGATTTGCATTACTTAAGATATGAACATTGAGGCGCCGGGATAATTTGAAAAAGATTGCAAGGCGAATGGAAATTTATTATAATATTATTGTTATGCTACAGTAAAGCCCGCAGTTATTGCAAAATGCTCGTAGTCGTAAATAACAACGTAACCAGATTGTGCTACAATAATCACGTTCGGCGAGAAATAATATACGACGTTGCTATAAGCTTTTTAAATGATTAAGAAAGTTTAATAATCCGCTAATTTCATGTGTTAATTAATTCAATTTTTGATTGAAGACACTGTCGATACTCTCGATCTCAAGGTAGTTGTTTCGCGACAGTAATGCTCAAAAGTTTCTTCCAGACAGGAACCAGCACTCAATTATTACAATGATACGTCTTCATGCAATATTGCTCTAAAGAATACACTTACGATTAATATATTATATAAAATAGATTCGAAAGATTATAGTTTGATGTGCCGTTGCCACTTTTACATACACTACACTCATGTCTACTACGTGATTCTTCCCATTTTTCAGTTTTAACTATTTATATTGTTGAAACGGAACGGTCTGTAATTTTGATTTTTTTCCAGTTATTCGTTTTATTTTACTTTATAACATATTTGTTTCTCAAACGAATCTCACTCACCGTTAAGCTTAAAAAAAAAATGTACCATTATTTGCGTTTGCAAACGCACATATTAATGTTTTGACACATAATAATGTGTGTAAATAATATTTCACGTGTAATAATATTTTTAACGTGTTTTACACGTAATATTTCGTGCAACATAGCAAACTTTAATATTGTTTTTTAGAACTCTGAGACGGTCAATTTTAATTTAATTAGTCTCATTTTGCACGTATTAATGTAAAGAATAAACTGTAAAAATTTGAAACAATTCTCACGTAAATAATTTTACGAAAGAATTATTTTAATAGAGAGTCCCACTATAATAATTGTAATTTTACATGTAATTTTTTACAGCGTACATGAAAACTAGTTTTTAGATCATTTTTAATTAGGAGTGGAACAATTTTATCAGATGCAAAGAAAACAGATTTATTTGCACAAGTAGTACTCAGCAAAACTGTGAGACAATTCTCACGTAAATGATTTTACGAAATAACCACCTTAAGTGTCGTCCCGAGAAGCGGTTCCTGCATCGAGTTGCAAGGATACGAATATCGCGATAAAAAGAGATACGTTCGGCGAGCTATTTAAGGTAGTTCTTTCGTAAAATCAGTTATGTGAGAATTGTTTCAAATTTTTACAGTTTATTCTTTACATAAATACGTGCAAAATAAGACTAATTAAATTAAAATTGACCGTCTCAAAGTTCTAAAAAAAATGGTTGAAGTTTACTATGTTACACAAAATATTACGTGTAAAACACGTTAAAAATATTATTACATGTAACAATATAATTCGTTGTGATATTATTACATGTCAAATATTATTTACACATATTATTATGTTTTAGAATATTAATATTTGCGTTTGCAAACGCAAATGGTGGCACATTTTCTTTTTTTAAAGCTTAACGATGAGTGAGATTCGTATGAGAAACAAATATGTTATAAAGTAAAATAGAACGAATAGCTGGAAAAAAAATCAAAATTATTGACCGTTTCGTTTCAACAATATAAACAGTTAAAACTGAAAAATGGGAAGAATTATGTAGTAGACATGAGTGTAGCGTAAGAGATGTGGCAACAGCACCTCAAACTACAATCTTTCGAATCTATTTTATATTATGTAATTAATCGTAAGTGTATTCTTTAGAACAATATTGCACCAAGATATATCATTGTAATAATTGAGTGCTGGTTCCTGTCTGGAAGAAACTTTTGAGCATTACTGTCGCGAAAGAACTACCTTAAATCGATTCGCCAAAAATGCCATTGTCTCACGAGGACGCACGGCGTTCGTTTCCTATCGTTCCTCTCGCCACGCTGGCGCGAAGGTGAGACGACGCGACGGTTCAATTTACTCGCGCTCGTAAAAATTCTGCAGATGTCACGGGAGCATAAAGCCATGTTAATTGCACGCGGAATTAAACGACTCTGTCGGAGGCGCGCTCTAGGACCCATTAATAGCGCTCGTAATGATGTCATCTTACGTCCTTCGTTTAGCAAAATTTAAGGGGGGAAAAAAAGAAGGGAAGGAGGAGGAAAATGACAGAGGAGCCGACAGGGGAGCAATAAGAAAAGGGGGCGAGGGAACAAAGCGAAGAGGGTGCGATGCGCGGCGAGGACCACTCGGTGAGGCGGCGCCGCGCGGCCGGAGTAATTACCCGCATAAGTATACACGCGTCAGTTTAATTATCATCGGGAAGCGTTCCGCTTAATTACTGTGCCGTGCTCTCTTTAAATTACACAAGGCAGGTGCTCTCGCGGCGCGGCGACGGGCGCGCTTTACGGCGACCGTTTCCTCAAGATTTAGAAATCACCGTGATGCGAGCGGGTTCATTATCGTTTGTGCCGACGGTAAAACGCGCGCGATACATTACCTCTCGCCTTCGTCCTTCGCGGCCGCGGGCCGTCGCGGTTACGTCCGCGGGTTGGATGTTGGAATATTGAAATTGCACGCCCCCAGATTTATTGACGGATTTATTGACGTATTTTATGTAGCACCTCGCACGCGAGCGAGCCGAACGTCTTGTTGTTTTCGCGAGAGCGAAATTAATTAGCGCGCCGTTACACCCGATACTCCGCGTGGTTTTATTTCGCGTGAATGACGTGTGAATCATCTGATAATCTGTGAGGAGATAACTACCGGCACAACACGTAACGATATTCCGACATTTCCGCCTTTAAATAAAGTTTATAAAAATATCCGGCAATTGAAATTTAAATAACAAATTGTATACGCGACGTCTCTTATGATGCAAACCACGTGCACATTAACAAAGTGACGTATATTTTCTACGGTGTTACTTCATAAAATGTAAATTGCTCTGCCTGTGTGCTCGACGTTAGAAGTAGTTCGAGAAATAAAAATACACACTACAAAAGAAAGTAGAAGCGACGTAGTTCTGGTTCGATCTGCTCGAAATGATTTATTATCGTCACGAAAACTAATCGAGTCATTGGATTTGTATTCCGTGCCATTTGAATAGCAGTGAGGACCTTTATCAAGTTTTATAGATGACATCATTCAGGTATCCAATTCTGCATGGGAAGCGTTGTTTCGGAGCTTTTTATTATGTTAAGCGGAAGGCTGAGCGTAATATGCAAAGTTAATTTTTGCTTTGTCGAGAATTCCAGGAGAACATCTGAAAATCTGCATTAAGCAAATAAGCGGGATTCGACGTATCTTTCTACGATTACCGGTTCTTTGTGATGCTAACGATAGCTTGACGCTTTCGAATCGAGCGATGGTTCACAATGAGCCTCGTTAAGCATGAAAATTTTAATTGTCCAAAACGCCAGCCTTCTCGCGGACAGTATAACTACAATTATAATAGTAATACGTAAACCATCTCGATCGTGTGTGGTTTGTGTCGCGTACATCGTCGTGCTTAGTTCAACACAGTTATCTATGTCTAATGTTGGACCGATGAAACGCAATTTGTATCGATCGGTTTTCGCTTTGTTCAGAAATGTCATCGGCTAATATTCATCCGTCCAACGGGACAAGCCGGCGTGTCAATTTAAGATCGTGTAAAGGAGTGCACCGATGCGTTACGCGTGACACCGGAGGAAGGGACGAGGGAAAAGGAATTCCATCAGTCCTTCCAGAGTCGATATGTATCAATAAATAATTGTGTTGCATGCGTGCGCGTGTTATGAATAATTTCTAATAATGACAGATACGTGGTTTGCGGAAAGTAACGTCCCCCGGGGACACTGATGCCATACAAAATTCCATATTTCCTGTAATAACAGATCGGAACTCTCTCTGTCTCTCTCTCTTTTTTCTCTCTCTCTCTCTCTCTCTCTCTCTCTCTCTCTCTCTTTCTCTCTTTCTCTCTTTCTCGCGGGGGATGGAATTAATCGTTCGCGTAAACCGTACACACGTATAACCGCGCGTTGCGTTTTATGTTATACTTTGTAAAACCCCGGCGGGACGTTCATGCTCGTGGGATGCGTTTATCGTCCGACTATCTCGACGGCTTGCGCAGTGACACGTCGCAATGTTTATCAAGCTGCCTTCCCTTGCGAAATTCCTAGTATCTCACCCCCCTTCCGCCGAATGATATTAAAGTATGCAAAAATTAATTAATTGGATACGTTGTTCGATAACCGTTCGAGGGATGCTCGCAAAAGCGATACTTAGGTAACTTTCATCGTACTGTAAACTCGACGGGCAGTGAATAAACGCTGATGTTAAAAACGATTCTTTCAATACAATATAGGTGTATAATATAGGTACTCTAAAAGTTAATGAAATATTGAACAAACGAGCTGATATTTAATTTAATATGTACTGTAAATAATCTTGAATTCGGGCTGCGTTAAAAGTGGAGATACTTGATAACAAACAAAATATGGACAAACAATACCGTCGTAGATGACTTTAACGGCCCAAAAACTATATGCTTATCTTTAACCATTTTTTTCACAGTAAATACACCATAGAATGAAATAAATCTTTTTGGGACTCATTAGGGCACTTTTAAAAGAAGTTTTAAAAAGTACTTTTTTTTCAAACTGGCACCACTTTGTCATTTCCAAATAAAAATTATTAATTGAGGTTCGGGACATAGCGACACTCATATAGATTAAGACTCTTTATGATTTTTCGTTTCAGGTAAGCCTTAGGCCCGGTCTACAATGAGTCGTTAGTCGTTAGTCAGAAGTCGCAACTATATGTTGATCCTTTTCCTTTCTGGGTGGAAGAAAAAGGACCGACATACAGTTCCGACTTCTGACTAACGACTAACAACTCATTGTAGACCGGGCCTAAATGATAAAAGTCATCAACGCAGCGGACTTGCATCGTTTTCGACACGCCATTCGAACAGCGTAGAAAACGCTTAATTAAAAAATTGTTTAACTTATGACAAAATCTTTTTTATGTTATTTAAGAGTGCCCTAACAAAGAGATTAATTTCATTGTATGGTGTACTTACTGCGAAAAAAATGGTTACAGACAAGCATAGTTTTTGGGGTCGTTAAAGTGAAATGACCCCCTAAAAGATTAGATTCGATATACATTTGGGTTGTGATCTGTGTATATGTACATATTCGATTTACGGTTTTGCCACTTGAAATCGATCGGACTTGGATGGCACACGCGAGACACCCGCCGCGGAATCATGGAATTAATGCCGCTGAAATATTTACGTCCGAGTGCTTCGTGATCGTGCCACGGATTGGGGTTCGACCCTTCGAAACCGCGTCTCCGTACGTACGGCCCGATTTTGCACTGGCTCGAACGGCACGTACGACGGTCTGGAAGCTCCTCGGTCTCATAAAGCTAAGTAGTAATTATCGTCCGCCGACATACGCAAATATAATTACGCGCGTTCGTTGCTAATTGTATCGCAGCCTTCGCGTTACGGCGCTACGTTTGCCTCGCTATATTCCGCTTCGCTCTCGACAAGCGCGGAAACAATGCAAATCGTATCGAAGTGTCGTATACAATAAAAACGGAGAGTTAAATGCTGCGTCTGAATTAATTAATCGAGGGGTGAATGTTTTAATCGACAAATTGTTGATTAAAACATATTTCCTATTTTTCTATTGCAGCGCGATGATTGTCGAATTGTTGAGAGTAAATATTTTCTTGATTCTATATTCAATGAGAGTTTATGTTAAATTAAACTACGAGGCAAATTAATGGATATTTAAGTGGCGAAAGCAATGCACGAAATTCATTACTCTTGAATTCGTAGAGCTGCGACTACGTTGCTGACGGGCACTTCACGCTTGTATATGAATGTGCAGGTCCGTGACGTAATCGTCGGCAATAAATCAAGCTAAGAAATAATAGTTGCGTCGCTGTTTTGCCATGGATAATTGCGTTAATGAGAGCGTATCAGCAGGGTTGGTAGCGGCCGGTGGAGAGAAGAGTATTTCCCTCGACAAGATATCACTTTAATGC
The DNA here is from genome assembly GCF_000949405.1 of Vollenhovia emeryi. Taxonomy (NCBI): domain Eukaryota; kingdom Metazoa; phylum Arthropoda; class Insecta; order Hymenoptera; family Formicidae; genus Vollenhovia; species Vollenhovia emeryi. Next base: position 1,821,935 of record NW_011967219.1, read on the forward strand.
TACAATATACGGCAGTGGAAAGTTTTGCGAATTTTGGATGATACAATCATTTTAGTTTATTATATTTCTTTATCTTTTGTCGATTTTCGTTTTGAAATCATAAATGCACGGGAAAAACTGATGTTGTATCAACAAGATTAGTGTAATTGAAATGAAATCGTTGAAACCTCAATATTAATGAATAAAACACATCAGATAGTTGTCTTAATAATCTGGATATTTAGTTCAATGCTGAAAATTAGAATCCATAGCAAATACAATTGAGTGAATTATTTTTGTTTGTGGCAGACCGTGACGTTAAAGTTTATGTAATTCGAGCAACTTTATGTTCTTTAATTCAACATTTTTTTCCGCGTGGCAGTAGAACAGAAAAGATATTTGCAAGGTAAATATTTCGAATTTAAAAAAATTACGAAATAATGTACATTTTAAAAAAGATACTGCGATATTTGTAGTCGGTAAAATCATGTCGGAAAGGCGATTGTTCTGGATCGCGGCAATGTCGAAAAGTTATGAATCGTGAATAATGAATGATGTAAATTCGAATGATTTTGCGAATTCCTCGTGCTCGCGCTTTCGCGACTTTCAGCGACTTTGCATGATGCGGTTTTTACGTGTACATTTTATTACCGTCGTAAACATGGCGTTATCGTCGTAGTTATTAGCGCGAATTTCTCTATTACCATACATATAGATTTAGAAATCAGCACTCTCGTGCAATCTCAAGGCGTGACAGGAACAGTATCGCAACGGCAACCAAAAGACACTTCGCCACTCGTATTTCTTACCATTAGTTTCGCATATAATACTATCTTATAGCGCACTCAAATATTTATGTACTAGTATACATAAATTTAATGAAACTCGGTTAGTGGAAGAAAATTAATTTTTTCATAAAATGTATTCCTTCATTTCTTTATAAATAATTACTGACCTATAAATGATTATAATATGTCAGTAATATTATATGTTAGTCAATGACATATAAATTACAATTAAAACCGGACGGAAAAAAACAGGTAAAAGCAGGATTAAAATAAATCTTCAAATAGGAGCGAGATCAGTTGATAGATCCACTGGTTAAGGGGTCATTCCACTTTAAAGGCCCCAAAACTAGGCTTATCTTTAACAATTTTTTTCACAGTAAATACACCATGCAATGAAATAAATCCCGAAAAGATTTATTTCGTTGTATGGTGTATTTACTATAAAAAAAATTGTTAAAGATAAGCCTAGTTTTTGGGCCTTTAAAGTGGAATGACTCCTTAAAGACGTACTAACAAGTGCGCGATTAATTGCTAGTCAATAATATAATTTTTATTACGAGGGATGGTTGTTTGTAAAGGTTCGTCAGTTATGCACCAAGAAGTAGCCTAATCGGAGTACGTAAAAAAAAAAACTATGTGCGGATGACTCGAGCGGAAAGCGCGCTCGAGCGGCGATGCGAGGGAAAAGTTGGGTTTTCGAACGTCCGCGTTATGGGACGAGTTTATTGCCCATCCGTAATTAGTGGTAATAAACTCAGAGATGTGGAAACCAGAACAGGGAATCGGTCGATGATACCGAAATACGGTACCGGAGCATAGCAAAGATAGAAAGAAACGCATTCATAAACCGGACATGATTCTCTAACGGTAGGCCTGACTTGATTGGACGTTCTCATACGTGTGATATTCAAAACTCTACGTTGCCGGAAAAGAACAATAGAGTTTATGGTAAAATGTTGCGTGGAGAAGCTAAAGAAAATGGAGAAACGGTGAGATCGCAATATTATCTCGTGAAAGATATCGGCGTGATGAACTGACAGCTATATAACTTTTTTATGCTCTCTCACATAAGATGCGAGGTCTCAATAATTTACAAACTGATGTAAGTGCGATGTAAATTGAACAGCCATGCGGAATACCAGTAGATGAGAAGCGAGACAGGCCCCTGCTCGATTTTGATTAATTTACAATCGTGTTCGAGTCTCGTGTGAAGAATTTCAATTTTACCTCGCAAACGTGTCATCGACTAATGACTCGATTGCCGATGATTACAACGTTTAAAGTTCGTAAAGAGCGCTACAAAGTTGCGGCCGATCACGAGCGATTACGACAAATTTTTCATTTGCGGTTGATCCGCGGCTCCATTGAGTGCGAGGGAAAAAGTTAATTGAGGACTAATGGCGGTTAATACGGCCCCAGGCGTACGAAATACCGTACATTTGCACGTGGATGAGGCGGAAAACGAAGAAAGTCGGAGATAATAGGTCTGCAAAGCTAAGATAGTTACCTGTTAAAAATGAATCGCGCCTGTTGTTAGGCGAGAATAAAACGCTTGCTCTTTTACATATAACACGCCCTCAGAAAGGATTTCTAAGACAAAAAATATTAGCGCATTTATATTACTCACAATCTCATTTAGTATAAAAATAAGACAATATCAAAATAAAATCAATAATTCTTATTCTCCTCTGTCGAATTAGAAAAGATTGACACACTATATTAAGACAAGAGTCACTTATATAAATGCAGGTTTATATATTCTTGAATTTAGAATAAATTGTCCCTCCATCTTACACTGAGAGACCCGTTTTCAGTCAACAAATAATTCAATCAAATGATTTTGTTTCATTCAACAAAATGGGTCTCTTACAATTAGTGTGGCTGTACATTTAGATATAATACAATAGTACGCTAATATATTTCGATACCCGTTGATATTACAAAAGAAAAATTATTTGAAAAATTATATAATTAATTTTAAAAAATTAAGATGCCTCTCGTATATTTACTTTACATTGAAGCACTTATTGTTAGTGTTTACTTGTAAATTCTAATATTCCGAAAAATGTCTACGCCTAATGCAATGGTGAACAGCATGTTATTATACGGTAACAATGAAATAAAGGAATATGCGAATACACGTGCTAAGATGAGAGCTAACTTTGGAAGAAGTCATCAGCCCGTGCAGGTGAAAAAAAGGACGAAGGGCGGCCGATCAGGCGCCGTCCCACCGCCCGGTAATAGATTATCGGCGATCGTTCCTCGTCGCAGGAAGAAACCGACGAAGAAAGAAGACGGCTTTGTGAGGTAGATGAGGCGGATGGCGGAAACAAAAAATAAATTGATTATCCCGTATCCAGCGGGATAATTTGTTTTCGCCTTTTCGCTCAAGATAGGGCTATATCTGATCAATATCATCTGAAAACGTTGTTATACAAACAGTGACTAAAAAAAACAGATAAACGTTGCTTACGTTGTTAATTCATTAGTTTTTTCTACCGTCCGGCATGACGAGGCACAACGACGTGTTAAAGTTTGGACGACCAGTATCGTTTCGTGGCGTTTAAGAAATATCCGGTATATTTTTTTTCCTTTTCACTTGCGAACTACAAAAAAGATATAATTGTTCTACTTTCAAGATAAGAAAAACGGTGCGCTGGGATATAGGATGATTTACTGCGAGAAGACTCACTCGGTTAAGGGTACGTTCAAACCGGTTGGTGCCTCTTGCTTTCATTCTCGAATTCCCGTTTATACGTGTGAGGTCACTCGGATGTAGCAAGGCCGCGTCGTTAATTTTGGCCCGTAAAGATCCGTTGATTTTTTGTGGTTTCTTAAATTATCGAAGAGGTCTTCGACGTATAAGATGAATAAGATAAAAATTTTAAGGATTGCGTGTTGAAGACGTGTGATAATAATAAAAGAAAACGTCTTACTTAAATCACATACTAACAGCAAGAGACATGCCGCATACTAACAGAACACCGTAATTGGAACCTCAAAATACTAATTAAATATTACGAAAACAATGCTGACAATAACGCGAAATACATTCGATGAGACTGTAATATCGTTGGAATGTAAGATTCTTAAATGCTTCTAAGAAGATTAGAGATTGTTGCGATATATACAAAACAATAAACGAATTAATCTGAGTATATAAGAGCTGATCTAACACCGTTTTTTCGGTATATATTATGTTACTCTCTTGTAATTTTAATAATTACTGTTCTTGCATATAAGATACACTTGTTCTATGCAGGTAACAGTGATAACAGTGCAGAAGACGTTAAGTTTTTAAATATTCAAACCAAAATCTTTTAAAGATTTCTCAAAGTGATTGGTACGTCAAGGGCGCAACAGAGGTTGCACGATAACTGAAAAACTTTCTGACATGCGAACGCGCAACGCACGCAGCACGCGCGCGAGCTGCGCTCGAGACCGCGCATCGTCGACTCACGCAGGTGAATCGAGGAAGCGAACGGAGAGTCTTTCCCGGCGAGGATGGCGGCTTATCGTGCCGATCGTATAAATTGCCGCATTCCGATAGAAATCGGGCAGTGTGGCCCGATTATCTCGCGCTCGCTCTCTTCCTCTCTCTCTCTTTCTCTCCCGTCTTCCGTTATCTCGCGAATCGCGGCTCGCCTTCGCCCCGGATCGCGAAATGCAAATTGACCAATTACGGACGCAACGTGCACACCGTCGACACCGTGCATGCCGGTTTATCTCACTTTTTGGATTTCTCAATTTACTGACCAAGACGCACGCCTCACTCTCGAAGAGATATGCAGAAAAGTAACGGATAATTTGATATTTTACGCTACGTCGCGAGATAAGTAGTGCAAAATTTTGCCTTTGTTCGCAAAATTATATATTCCCAAAATTGCGGAGAATATATTTTTTTATTAGATGAATTGCAAGAAAGTTCTTATACTTATTCGTTTATATAAAAATATTTAATTTTTATTTTCTCGATTGTTTTCATACAACGTGACAAGTTGTCTTTAAATATGTTAACTTTATTTCGTCTGTAATGGAGAAAATTCTGAAAAATATTTCATACAAGCTTGAAATTTGAACAGAGACATCAATATTTTGAGAATTACATTACTTGGATAATGTACGAGAATTTGCGTATCGCATCGCTTGTTACAACCGACGCTTTATCGTAATTTGGACGCTTACTTTGTAATTACGTCGGTTGTTCGTAATTGCACGATACAATGTGCAATTGCACGGCAACGTGCAGGAAGGTCATAAGCAAAGTGGCACAATTTCCGGTTTTACTGTGGCACATTTATCATTAATCCGGCGAGAAATACACTTTAGGGGTTGCATTACACGTTTGGTGGAATCATAAGTACTGATTGCTTGCACAGTTCACTGTAATTACGATACATCTGAGTCGATCCTCTTTCGAGGAAACGTAATTACATCGCGCACATGCTGCATCGACACGTAAACTCTTGCTTAACGCATCTTCTTTTTGTTTCCCCGCGATGAAATTAATGCGATAATACGACAACATTGTGCAATCGATCCATCGATATACAACACGTTCTGTTATGCATCAATCAGATTTTATCGACTGATTAACGCAAGTTATGTATATCAGGCCGACAAGTTTCACATCACGTGTCATTAAGTATTTAGCACAAAAGATTCCCAAATGTTCAATTCGGCACATAATATTGTACTTGTTTTTCGTTAATAAATACGATAGTTTTGTCCAATGCGTCATCAGAGAATTAGTATAATAATAAATGTTTTGGAAGAACGAAGAATATATATTGGATCAGTTTGTATGAACTGTGACACTTTCATTTCTGCGCACGAAACTCACTCTTAGACGAATGTAGTTGGAATCCTCCGTGAACGATTATGCCGTTAATTGCTCGGAGAGACGTAACAAAATTATCTTATCGCGACAATGGCCGACCTTCGGCATCCAAGGAAAAATGCATGCCAAAGGCGGAGAATTAGCAAGGGCTAGGTGACGCGTAGAAAAATTTTGCGTTACGTAAAGTTATCGGAACAAAGTAATTTTATATTCGAAAAAATAGAATTTTGCCAAATGTCTTGTGTACGAACAATTCACATGTACAATTGGAGTAAAACATTATACGAAATACTTTCAAAGACAAGTGGAACGAATTAGAGAAATGGAACAACAAAATGTTCTATTTAATTGCATCGTCAATTTCTAAGCACAAGCTTGCACGTAAGACGCATTGGTGATTCGACGATTCAGTTTGTGACTGCAGATGATTGTAATTTCTGGATAATTTGCAGAGTGTTTGCACATGATTAAATAAATGATCTTTAGGAAAATAATATTACTTAGGTCAAAGTGATAATTATATTGAGTCTTGAAATGTTAGAAACGTAGGTACTTTGTCCTAATTATTGAAAGCGTTTGTTAAATTATGCAGCATGCAATATGCATTAAAACATAGATACGTGGTAAAGTAATGTGGAGGATAAGTGTATGGGAAAGAAACGTTGTAATGATACAAGGCGTTTATAAGAAAAACAATTTATTCGATCAATATCTTCTTTAGCAATAATAAACATATTTTTGGTTTTTACCGATTAACATGAATCGCTCGCTCATGCTCGCAAAATCTTTTATCACTATTGCGCTCTCTCTCTCTTTCTCTTTCTCTCTCAGACATACATACGCGCGTTTTTCTTTCTTTTCACACTCGATAGATACATACACGAATATCTTGAAAGATATCTATACTTACTGATCTATCGGTCGCGATCCTTCTCGCATAAGTTTCATATAATCGTAATATATATATAGCACAAAATTGCTTAAAGCACGAGCCTCGTGTCAGACGTGTCGCGCTATGGTATTCGCTAATTAATTAATTTACCCGTTTTAATATGCTAATTAAAACAGGAGAACGATGCCTCCGCGCGATTCGACTCGTCGATCGTGGTCTCTGCCGCGGGCTTTTCATTGCCAGCGAAGTAACGTCGTTGTCGAACAATTAATCTAAACTAATCTTAATCGTCGCACATAAGGAATAAACTAGCTAATCCTAATGGTATGTTACAATCTGTACGTACGTAGGACCGGGATCTCTGGTAAGCCTCGAGTTTTCGCGCGAGTTATCTCGTCGTGCTCGTGCGACAACTCGTTTTGTTTATGTTATTATAATTAAATTCCGCAAAAAAAAAAGGAGAAAACCCGATTGCGCTACCAACCGATCAGGTCCAGCTTATGCTATCTTTGGTCCTCTAGCCGCTATGATTCGTTGCCGGATATGCAAATTTCGTTTGCGTCGTCATTTCTCGCGATCTCTCTTTCGCTTACGTTCACGCGACGGGACGGATAATTTTTCCGAGATTTTGAAAAATCGGATATACGGTAGGAGAAATCCTATATTTACATAAATCTTCGCGCGTGCTTGAAAGCCACATTTTAGAAATTTCACACAGCAATCGCAGGCCTGCGATCGTGTATATTGTAACATCGAGGTTCCTTTTTTTCCTTTTGTGCAGATAAAGTACAGCGTGCTTATCACTTAAGCTACACATTTCGCTTTTCTCTGCATCGATACAAAAATAATCACTTCCATTCACGCTTTTCTTTCACAGCAATAACTTCCCGCGGGAAGCATTATATATCTTAATTAACGACGATACAAGATACGTCATTCGATAATATTTGTACCGATAATTACAAAAGTATGCTAAAGGGCGCGAGGGCAATTAAAGTCGCACATAATAAGTAGAGGAATTTGAAAATATTGATCATGAAATATCTCGTTAAATCGATGACGTTCCGACACGGCATATCATTTTTAAGAAGAAGATGACTTTGGCTTCGATGGACTATGATACGTGATAGAAAATAATATTCGCAATATTCAACTCAGAGCTGTCGACACATCTTGTGCACAACGTTATTTTGTTTTATGGCTGTCAGATATCAATTGCATAATAGAGATGACACGTAAAAAGAATAGCTTCTCAATAGTTCACTGGACAAATAAATTTTCTATTATCAGTTATGACTTTGTTGATTATGCGAAATCTGTGTTAATGATTTTCTAGAGAATCTCTCCCAAGATGCTCACTTGAAATTCACAGAAAATATCGCGTTACATTACATTAAAACTAATAGTATATAATTAAAGGAACGTGTTTAGAACAATTTTGATATCATTTGCATTACGAAGCTTAAGTGTACACCAAACACACATATTATTTATGTATTTAAAGGTGAAGAAAGACTTTAATACAGTAGGAGTGCAGTGATATTTCATAAATATAAGTCGGATATACGACACCGAAGAAAGGCACGTTCAGGCACTTTATTTCACTAGTAACTTCAGGCCGTTCAAGTTGAATTACTTAAATTTGTTGCAAGGAAAATTAGGAGCCCAAATGAAAATATCGAAATTTTCCCGATTTTGATTCAATTCTCACTCGCTCGTGTGTGTGTGTGCGTGTATGCGGGCGCGCGTGTATTGTAAGCATGAAAATATTGAAAATAACAATTGTAAGAGCAGAAATTTACGAATGCACACAACATCCTGCATCGTGCCTCGAGAAATATATACAGTTCTTGTACGATTTGTTAAGTTTTACAGATCACTATAGTTATTGTTTTTAACGATCCAAATATTGGAAATTTAATCATTAATATACTCTGATTGGAGTAATATTAATAAAAGCGGGTCTCTTGAAAAACACTTTAGAAATCAAAAGATGAAGAATTGAGTCTTCTCAATTATCAGTACATCTTGCAATCAAGACAACAATATCGACTGATCTCTTTCGCAAAGTCGTATCTCGATTTTACGCAATTTCTGCTGTTAAACGCTCGTTCGGGTCCAGAAAGAATGTTCAAGCACAAAAAGCACAAAAAGTTCAAGCACTAACAGAAATTGCATAAAAGCGAGATACGACCATGCGAAAGAGATCAGTCGATATTGAATCGTAGACATTCGTAGATGTTCTTATTTGCGTGAACTTCAAACTCTTTTTGGATTCATTCATCTGCCATGCTTGATTAATTTTGATCGGACAACGCGATGTCCGTCGGATCACATGAAGAGAATCGGCTGAAGAAGACGTCAGAAGTAATAGGCGTCGAAGCTTATATAATAATAATTCTAACTACGTCAGAAATATACCGAGGCATTGGGTGGATTTTAATTAAACACACGGTCGTCCGACTGATTTATGTAAATACTTTGCGTTCGATTACGTTGCTTCACGCTCCGTAATTACAGCTCCGGCGGAGAGATATTGCGGTGTGGTGATTTCGACGGAAAATATTTACAGTTCCGTTTCTCACCTGAGCGTAAGCGAGACAGCGAGCTTCGGCGCCGGCTGACAATCCTTGAATTACGGCGCCTCGAATCTGTATCGTGCAATCACGCGTGCAATCGCGGCTGTGTGTATTTGAGATAAGACCGACCTATGTCACTCCCGTGACACGTCGATTTCTTTCGCTCCGTCCCGAGATGCACGTATCCTACTTCGATGGCTCGCGTTACACTTTCGCGAACATCCCGGACATACCGAGACGTCGACACCATCGATACATCACTAGAGCCTACGATCATTGAAGCTCGCAGTTAAATCAGGCCGATAAAACGAAAGGAGCGATGCGAAAATAACATCCCGTCTAATGTAATTTATATTCACGTTCCGGCCGATGGGGATATCTATCAGTGCTATTTCGACGTTCGAGATGTATCGCTTGTTGCTCAAGAAGCCAATATTAGCATGTTGCACATTTATTTATTTATATATCACGCTATATAGAGAAAGTAGGCGTAATCATTGATGTGACAAATGTGAGGCGCTACATCTCGAAGCGATTCTCTTTGATACACGTGCATCGCTCAGTCATTTCATTTATAAACTTAATTGAAAACCCACATGTCTTCACGTTGAAGCGACGCTCGCTCTGATGCGAGATACAAGAGCCATTTCCGATAGTTCGCATTGGCGCGTTACGCGCGTCGCATAGATACCAATGTACCACACCAGATAGTCACGAGAGTCGACGATAAGCGCGCCGGTATTTCGAATCTGAAGACATCGCAGAGTTTTGATTTATGTACAATTTTAATGAGAGATTACAAGACTGCCGCTCCGTTCGTATACAGGGTGCTACGCAAGACTTTGACTTCCGGTCATGGGAAGGTAGAGGGGACTAAGACAAACAGAAAAGTATTGTACTATTTTGCGCTTGGACGAATAGTTATCGAGATACGAAATTTTAAAAATCGCCGTATTAGCCCAACCTACTGGCGAATGTAAGCGCGCGGCGAGATGCGTCGGCCTAGCGGCCCCGCGCGGGGAGACGTGCGAGCGGTCGCGTAAGCGGCGGACGGGCAGCGGCGCGCCTCGCCTCCCTACTCCTCGCCCCGCACCGCCATTCTATTCCTC
>NW_011967219.1:1833996-1846083 GCF_000949405.1 Vollenhovia emeryi
GTATAAAGCGCGTAGCACTGAGATCTTTCTCCTACTCTGATTCGAGAAGTTGTACATTTTCGGGACTCGAGCTTGCTTCACTGTATTCAATCTCGCATACCCTGGTAGAAATTGACATGACACTGGTCAGCGCCGTGCAAGTTTCACACGCCAAAGTCTTATTTTCAAAACTAGAAAGATCCACGCCAGGGCCACATTCGCACCTGATATGGATATGGCGTAGTATTACTACATATGAGTCTCCGTATCGACGAAAAATCTATGAAGCTATTGAAAACTGATGGTGTTTAATTATAGATTTGCCTTCAATATCTGAATAGTTGAAAATATTCTCTTTCGTAAAGCACATAAAGAAAAAGGTTTAGGTTTAATATTCCTACTTATAATGAATTGAAATTTGTCTCATTGAAATAACATTATTTGTTTGAATAATTATTTTGTCGTTTTATTCAAACAATCTGCATTATTTGATGAAAAAGAGAACTGTTGTCTGTAGCGTAATATCTTTCAATTAAATAATATATTATTTGGCCAGGCGCCGAACTCGTAAGTAAAATCACGCATCGGCAGACGTAGTCCAATTCTTTTCTCGCGCAGGAGTTTTTTTTTAGATTTCTTATTGCAGTACCAATCTCTTACTTATCGATTCAAACATTGGTTTGGTCCCTAGAGTCCCTGTAGTAAGAGTCTGGCAAAGGTTGACGCAAAATGGCGTCTGTCAGAAACGCACAGCGTGCGAGAGAGTGAGACAGAGCGTGGCTCTGTCGCGCTCTGCTCTCCGAGGACAGCCGAGGCGCTCGGCGGCTCCCCCACCATGGACGTAGCGGCTTTCATCTGGGAGGTATGAGTACAGATTCGAGACACCTTATTGGTTCCGCCATTTTGCGTCGAACCAATCAAACGGAGAATATTTCTCGCCAGACTCTTACTACAGGGACTCTAGTTTGTCCGGATCATTCCAAGTAACAAATTTAGAGTGTACAACAGAGTGTATTAAATTCATAGAAATCTCTGTCACACGAGTGCCACGTCAATAATTTACTAGTCTCGCGTCTGTACCATACGATACTTGTTGGTATCTGGGCGTCATGCCCAGCACCGCGCAAAATCCAAAGCTGCGGCGCCAGCGAGGCAAACGATGATTTCGCGGATGGCGCTTGTCAGCGGTGCCGTGCCAGTAAAAAATTTCTACCAGGGCAGTGACTAAATTTAATAAGAGACGCCGAATTTGTACGGGTGTCGCTCGCCTCAGCGATACGTCTACTAATTCAAATATACGTCACTCCGTCCAGCCAACTCCGTCGAAGTTAAAGTAGCTACGAAATCTCGCTTCCGGCTGCCGATCTCGCGAGTACTCGCAGTATTGCCCCTCCCCAACCAACGAGATACATACCGCTCGGTTCGAGGACTTGGTGCGCGTTCACGGACGAAGCGTCTGTCAGATGAACAGGTCTCAGCTACTGCCGGGCACAGATATCACCGCGTGGTAACCCGCGGAGGATGCCGAGTGCGGGGGTATCGGCGAGTGCCGGTTGCCATTTGGCTGCTGGTGTTGCTGCTGCTGCGGTGGCACCTGCAGCGAGCGATAATCGAGCGCCGGCGCCGCCGGATGCTGGCCTTCCCGGTGTCTACGTAAATCGACCTTCCTCTGGAACGCCTTGTCGCAGAGGCCGCACTGAAACGGCTTGTAACCAGTGTGCTTACGCATGTGCGTGATCAGGTTGCTGCTCTGGGAGAACGCCTTGCCGCACACGATGCACTTGTGCGGCTTCTCACCTGTAACACAGAATCGAGGGCAGTGCCGGGATCAGTATATGTCGTTGCACTTTCGTCCGATTATAATTATGACATTGATCCTCGGAAGGTACTCTAGCAAGTGATTCAAAGGAGTGTTTCGTAACTCTAAGCGGACCTCGAACAACGTCCTATCAGTGAGCGAAACATAATGAGCGGAATCAATTTTAAATGATATTTTTATTTGGTACTCATTTGTTGCTGAAAAGTTGCCGAAGAAAAAACTTATAAGTAGGCAACAAATGAAGATATTAAGATAGTTATTTCGTAAAATCATTTATGTGACAATTGTCTCAAATTTTTACAGTTCATTCTTTACAACACGTACAAAATAAGACCAATTGAATTAAAATTGACCGTCTCAAAGTTCTAAAAGAAAACGTTAAAGTTTGCTATGTTACACGAAATATTACGTGTAAAACACGTTGAAAATATTATTACACGCAACAATATCATTCGTTGTAATATTATTACACGTGAAATATATTATTTACACACATTATTATGTGTTAAAATATTAATATTCACGTTTGCAAACGCAGATGGCACATTTTATTTTCTTTTCAAGCTTAACGGTGAGTGAGATTCATGAGAAACAAATGTGCTATAAAGTAAAATAGGACGAACAACCGTTTCAACAATGTAAACAGTTAAAACTGAAAAATGGGAAGAATTATGTAGTAGACACGAGTGTAGTGTAAGAGATGTGGCAACAGCGTCTCAAACTATAATCTTTCGAATTTTATATTATGTATTAATGTATTAATCGTAAGTGTATTCTTTAGAACAATATTGCATCAAGATATTGTAATAATTGAGTGCCGGTTCCTATCTGGAAGAAGCTTTTTAATTGATTCCGCTCATTTCGTTCCGCTAACTTATGGACGTCCGGAAATATCAGCTGGAATCGTAGAACTTTCTGAAACGGATAGATAGAAATTCTTCTCAAACACCTCCTCAACGAGTATAACTGAAACGGATCGATAGAAATTCTTCTCAAACACCTCCTCAACGAGTATAAATTTTGTTAATCAATTAACATGTCGAACAAGAAAGTGTAATTCGCGCTTTGTGCGTACGTCGGGAAGCTTTCGGGAATTCTGTAATGTTATCATCTGTCCAATTGATAAGACTAATAAGAGATGTTGCGTTTCTAATTCGAAATCAATCGATGAACTCATTAGTTTTCGATCGGCGATTAGCCACGCCGTCGGATGCGAGGCGGGGAATTACGAGTGCACACGTTGCAAATTCGAAATTGTCGCGCGGGAAAGAGAACCGGGGCGAGCGGTCCGGAATAATGAACCAAGGTTAACCAAACGCAACTGAATCAACCAATAAATCGTGGCGTCAGTCGGCAATAGGGCACTTGCGCGTCTGACAGCGATGACTAAAGTCTTGGCTCGGCTCTGCCCGAAGACAACCGGTTGTCACACCTTAACTTGGCACACGTTCAGGTACAAAGTGCAATTAAGAGCAATTATTTTACAAGTAAAATAAGCAATCGAAGTGTGCCGTCACGTCCGCGAAACTGATATGTGACGGCTGACAAATAATCGATACGTTTGACGCAGTCTTCGAGAAAAATTAGTAGGGAAATTAAAGGAGACATCGATAATCGCGAGACGTCGTGAGCGAAAGAAGGTAATCGATTACTTGCCACACACTTTCTATACGAAAACCTAGGGTATTAAAAAAAGGATTATAAGACTACAGGCGCACGGTGCTCATTAAAAGAAGCGAAGCAATGCCCAATCGATATGACAGGGTCAAGAAATTAAGCCATACGATCTTCATATTTTCAATTTCTCTTTCCGAACCGATTCCTTCCGGTTATTCTACAAGAGTGTTGAGGCGAGGTTATCGAAAAGTGAATAATATTCTGGAATAAACGCGTCGATTTATGCAAAAGGAAAAACATATGAACGTGCAGAAATGCAAGCGACTCACCTGTGCTAACAAACCGAAAATCGCCTCTATCTTTGACAAGGTTAATATCTTTCGAGCAGATGCCGGCTAAATATTTTTTGCTCGCCTTCGCGAATGCGCGTCAGAAATCTTTCGCTCGTTCCGCCGCGCGAATTTTCGGCAAAACAAAATATGTTGCGGAAATAAGAGAACCGCGGGGAGACTATATTTCATCGTAATATCCCGGCAAATGCGGTTTCATCGAAGGCAGAAAGTGTCACGAGCGGCATCATTTATTAGCGTCAGCCGCATAATCTCGCACGCATCTTGCAATTGCTCTCGCGATATCGTTACACACGAAAGGAAAAAAAAAAGCCAACAACTTGTGCGTTAATCGCTCCCGCGAATCTTGACGCTCAAGTACGATCGTCCGGCACGCAGATCGCGGCCTCGCGGTAGATAGCAATAATAATAAAGAAGAAATGAAAAAGAGAGAGAGAGAGAGTGTGACCCGTACCTGTAAACTCCCGTCGCGGCCTTCTGAAAGTCCGTCGCTCGTCTAACGACGATCGACCGATAGTACCGAGCAAACACCTGTGCCCGCGAAGAGACGACGCTCCCTTCCTCTCCCGCTCGAAATTCCGAGCAAACAGTTTTACGATTGTAAAGCGACGATAAAAGCGAGCGGACGCCTCCGAATGTTGTAACGCGACTGAAAGCGCGCCGTCGTTAAGATTCTATCGAAAAGAAATTAATTCCGCGAGCGGACGTTGCGCGAGCGGTATCTTCTTCTGTCCCTTTCCGCCTCTCTCGAGCGAACGTGCATAAACGGTGGAAGAGAGAACACGCGAGTGTCCTGGAGGAGAAAAACGAGCTCCCTTCGTGGCAGGAGGGCAGAAATTTTATGTCATCGCCGCGAGTAATCGCGGAATATTTAACGCGTCGGACGATAAAATCGGTGACGAAAACGGTTTCGATTTGTGTCTAATTGATGTTTAATTCGCAACACCACGGCGGCGCGAGCGTGGACGAATTATAGTCCAACAAAGGGGCGAAGGTCGATTTCTCGTGTGCGCTCGGAAATAAAGAAAACCTCCTTTCCTTCTGACTCATTCGGCGCTTATTGACGCGAACGGACGTTCTTTTCTTTAAACTAAATTTACTGACGTTTCATTTCGATATATTATCGTCGGAATTATCGGTCGCGACACGAGCGCGTACAATAGCGTTGCGAATGACAGTGTCGCTTTGTCGGAGCAGGCGCGCCGTTTCTTGCCATCCTTCACGAAGGAAAATACAATTATCGTAATTGTACCACCTACGATTCAATTTTTATATCTCGTATTGCTTGGCGCAGGGAAAAGCGCTATCGTATGCTGTTAATATCTCAAGACAATTTATGGGCTTAGAGCAAACACGTCGATTTCGCTCTGTATATTTTGCGATACATTTCCCGTACATTTGTATCAACAATGGATAAGATAATTGTGAAACAACAAATTGTGAATAATCTAGTTAAACTAACATCACTTAGGAGAAACGGTATTATGATAATTGAAGCGTCGTGTGGAGCATTAAATTTATATCGTGGATTATACGTCTCAATATTCGTCTCCTGTACTTAGAAGCGCGCGGTACGCTCTATAAAATCTTACCAAGAATTGACGATCCAATTGTAATCGCGTTACAAAGTACGGACGATTGTGTAAAATAAAATAACGGAGGCAGACGGTGCGAATGCGTCGCTGAGGTCGTCACAATGAAAATCGCGCGACGTTAAGGTAGTTCTTTCGTAAAATCAGTTATGTGAGAATTGTTTCAAATTTTTACAGTTTATTCTTTACATAAATACGTACAAAATAAGACTAATTAAGTTAAAATTGACCGTCTCAAAGTTCTAAAAGAAAATGTTAAAGTTTGCTATGTTACACGAAATATTACGTGTAAAACACGTTGAAAATATTATTACACGTGAAATATATTATTTACACACATTATTATGTGTTAAAATATTAATATTCACGTTTGCAAACGCAGATGGAACATTTTATTTTCTTTTCAAGCTTAACGGTGAGTGAGATTCATGAGAAACAAATGTGCTATAAAGTAAAATAGGACGAACAACCGTTTCAACAATATAAACAGTTAAAACTGAAAAATGGGAAGAATTATGTAGTAGACACGAGTGTAGTGTAAGAGATGTGGCAACAGCGTCTCAAACTATAATCTTTCGAATTTTATATTATGTATTAATGTATTAATCGTAAGTGTATTCTTTAGAACAATATTGCACCAAGATATATCATTGTAATAATTGAGTGCTGGTTCCTGTCTGGAAGAAACTTTTGAGCATTACTGTCGCGAAACAACTACCTTAAGGGGATGCTGGAGTGGTTTGATTTACAGAGTCGCATACAATTTTTGCGTGTGTTATTATTATTATTGACTTTTACATACAAAATAACACCAGAGCGGTGTGTGGACTGCACAGTAGAGCATTTTCATATAAAAAAACATGGGGGTCTGAAGTCTAATTCGTATCGTATTATGTCATTGAACTGTTCAATTATCCCGCCGGAGTTCAGCCGTCACTCCAGCATCCCCGACTCGCGCGACTGCGATCGCGATTACATCTGCGATTGTCACTGGCTAGGCAGCCATGAAAATTCGAAACAGCCAGTCGTAGTCGCCGATGTAATCGTAATCGCAGTCGCGAGTCGCTAGTGTAATACGAGCATAACGAGCGGTTTGTCCGCGACTTTGGTAATTTTGTGCGCGCAAACAATGTATCGCAGTTGCTACGTTACGTACCGCACATTTATTACCGGGCTCGTTACGCGTACACCTAATGGGATGGTAATCAAAAATTGCGCGTGCAAACTTACAAATGCCCCGCGTGCTTAATTACAGCATTCGCCTCGTGCAAGCAAATGCGACCGATTGTTATTCCGCAACTATATGTTAGGACGCACGTTCAACGGCGTGTGTGTCGCGCCATTGAAGCCCACGAACATTTCTCTACCGTGTTGTATCTCGCGTATGCCGCGAAAAATGCGAGCGCACTTTTAGAACGGGCTTTCACGTGTCTATCGTAGAGAAATGTCGCCTTCGTGCGCCAAGCTTGGTCGGGAAATTTATTAGAGGCTCATGATTCAGAGCTTTCGTAGCCCCGTGACGGCCTTGGCGGCCACGAACACTTTGCGGAATTGAAGCCAATGGGACTCGACCGGGAGGCCGATAGAAACATTAGGATCAACGCACGATTTGTCTTGCACACGTGAAACGTAAGACAGTCGTAATAGCGAGCCGATATTTAGTTTATTAGCTCGAGGAAGAGGGTGGCCCCGGAGGAAGGAGGGAGAGACTAATCTTCGGATCGAAGTGGCGATTAAATCACATTTGCGACGTCCATTTGCCTTTCAAGACTGTGGACGTAACGAGGCGTATTCAGTAGGGAGGGTAAGCGGCTCGGGGGATTGAAGAGAGAAACGGGTGGGGAGGGAGGGGGGAGAGGCGGGAGAGAGGAGAAAAGTGTGACAGCGCGCGATGTTTGCCCTGGACTTTTTAATTTCTACGGGGGACGAGGGTGGTATCGCCGTCATATCTCGCGCGCGAACGCACGGACGAAGAAACGGGGGTGGCGCGCGATTCGCGGGCGGCCGGATAATATTTATCGAGAGTGTCAGCGACCCATACGAACGTGCGTATACACCTCGTCCTACGTACTGTGCCTATCGATCCATCTCGACTCTCATTACCGGCCCCTTACCGGTCGACCTTAAATATTTACCGGCTGAAACGTTTGCTTCGCGGCCGATTATAATGATAGGAGCGAATAGCGCGCTTCTCTGTGTGCGCGGGACGCACACGGCGGAGCGAGTCCTCTTAATTATGCAGGTCCGTCTCTTTTAACGAACGTGATGTAATGGCGGTAATATCGACTGCGATGACGGAGGGGGAGGGGGAGAAAGGCGGGGGGGCAGGGGGAGAGGATCGATCTGGATGCGGATTTTTCGCACCAGAGAAGCAAGGCTCGTTAAGAGATCTTGGACGTCGCGCGACACCCCGAGCGGTTTTGGGGAAGACGTCCAACCCCCCGCATTGTTGAAACTGAGATTACGGTGAAGCGAGATTTTTCCGCGAGACGGCGATCCTCCTTTCGCTCATCGTCCGGACGCGCGGCGGTCAAAGTACCCTACGTGTTTCGCCGTTGCGCCGCACGGTACGTTGATAAAATATCAGCGAGCGATGACAGCGGAACGTGTGCATTTCGCGAAAGCCCACCGAACGCCCCTTTCTTTGTTTTCCCGCCCCCCGTTTGGGGTTCAATGACGCCCCCGGGAAATCATAGCGTTCGCCGGCGACAATTTGCGGCCAACGTAACATTTCGCTTGATACCCGCGCATTCGCCCTCGATTACTCTCTCAGAGCGTTCGGCGAGCGGTTGTTTCAGCGAATGACGAAGTAGATACGCGCGATCGGCGCGCACATTACCCGCGGATGCCTGCGTAGGCGAAAGTTCACAGTCGCGGAAACACCGCAGCCGGCGCGGCGGCCGATCGTCGCGGCCGATCGCTACTTTTCCCCGGCCAATTGCGGCCTGGCATGCGGAAAAAAGTTGTCCTCCATCGGCGTCGGCCGCCGGAAGCGATCATCTCACCCCCCCGACTTGCTCCCACGCGTACGCGCTCTCCTCTTTTCTTTCCCCTTCCGAACCGGCGCCAACGCAACGGGGTGAACCGGGGGATCCTATCGATCCGCTCGGAAAAGTCCGGCGAACGGATCGAAATTGCCGTGCAAGAGTGCGCCTCGATAATGATAAAAGTGCGCGCGAGAGGCAGCGGACATTTTTTTCGTCAATGACCGGTCATCGCGGACAACGGGGGTGCAGCCCCCGATGCGCGGCGAATAATTCCACCGCGGCGCGACACGAAAGGTGCATTACGCAAATATTTTATCGTACCGCCGACACGTACGACACGCTCGTCCCGAGGTGAATCATTGGCGACGACATTGCTCTCGATTCGCTCGGGCTTGAGCTCGCCCCCGATCGACCATCGCGTAATAATATTATATTTGATCGATAGCCACCATTCGCCGCATAAATAACACAGGCCTGCAAAATTAGGGGAGTCGCGAGCTGATGAGGACGTGACAATAATTTTTTTACGTAATTTTTCGCGCTGAATTCAAATCCGTTTGTACGAGGGTGAGTCAAAAATTATCTGCACTTTTCGTTCTACAATTTATTTACACAAAAATAGGGGTTCAATGTGTACACCATTCTTCAACATAGTCTCCTCCCTTGGCAATGCACTTGGTCTAGCCGTTCACAAGCTTGCGTATTCCTTCTGATTGTGAGAAGAAGATTTTCGGTTGGTCGCAAAGCCACTTTTGCACCGCTTCCTGCAGCCCAGATCTTGCTCCCTCCGACTTTCATCTGTTTGGGCCGCTCAAGGATGCTTGGCGAGGTCGCTAATTTTCTACAGACGTAGACATGCAGGAAGCGGTGCAAAAGTGGCTTTGCGACCAATCGAAAACCTTCTTCTTGGAAGGAATACGCAAGCTTGTGGACCGCTGGACCAAGTGCATTGCCAAGGGAGGAGACTATGTTGAAAAATGATGTATACATTGAACCCCTATTTTTGTGTAAATAAATTGTAGAAGGAAAAGTGCAGATAATTTTTGACTCACCCTCGTATATTTGCCCCATCGCGGCATCGCGTCAAGTTTTCGAGATGTTCTGATCTTAAAGTGCGAAAGACGCTGTTTTTGGCTGTTTTCGACGATCTACAGTATCGTCTGCATTCCTAAGTCAGCGCTGTCTTTAATTTTCCTAAAAAGTACTGGAATAGGTGTTTCAACAAAATTTTAGTTTTGTTGAAACACCCCAATATCACTTTTCTTCGCCGAGATATGTCAATTTGAATTTGAAACTTTTGGAAGTTGTGCAATCGATATGGTGGTAAAATACATGGTGCCTTATGGGCTTCCAAGAGTTTAAAGGTACGGTTCATGGCTTATATTGATTTATGGGTTCATTCGTTAAGTGTTTTGGGTTTTAAGATTAGTGGGTTTGTGTGGCTTGAGGATCGTCTACAATAGATGAGGCAAGCCTGGCGTAAGAGGTAAGAGTAGGAGTAAAGAAATGAATCATTTCCATTTCTTACTCCTACTTCAGCTCTGACGCTTACTCTCGGCGAATTAGAGCGCAGTTCGACCAGTCCTATAAATATTTTTAAAAAATTATGCCTGCACTTTAGCTTTTACACTGATAAGTAGAGGTTCTGGTTTTCTTACTTCTTACTGCATACGTCCAATGCAGACGGTCCTTTAGGGTTCATGGGTTTTTGACCTTCTGCTCCTATTTTTAAAGTTACAAAAACGATGAGCTATGGTGTAATAGATCTGTCATTGCATATCTCATTCAAGTGACGCAACAAAAAAGAAGTGTAAATCCCCTAGTACTCGACTTATGAAGAAAAGAATTCGGTAGTCCTGTGTTATGCAAAGCAACTAAACTTCAATTTGTTATATTTCGCTGAAAAATCATACTGTAACAAGCCAAAAATGAAATTGAAGGGAAAGATTAGTACTATAAGATAGCATCAGCGGAAATAAGTGAGAAAATGTTTTGAGGACGTGGCATAACTTCAAAAACACGTATAAACGGTCTTTTTTGTACATTTAGTTTTGGATATCTCAAAATTCTGACGCGATAGAGCAATTCTACGGCCGAATTTGGTTTCAGCACGAAACATTACGTCAGAAATCATTGTCACGTTCCAATCAACAAAACCTTGCAGGCCTGTGTAATCGTTATTGCTTCAACTTCTTTTCAAGCTACAGAAATACATCCGAAGTGTATCGAACGTTGCAGGTAACGAATGATACTCGTGGAAAAAAAGGGGATAATTACCGATCCATAGTTCTGTAATCAAGGCATAAATTTTATTTCCCGGAATCAGGCGCTCGAGCGCTTCCAGTGGTTCTTTCGTATTCAACTTCAGGGAAAAGAGTCACGGGAAAGACTCAAACGTTCAATCAAACGGTGGTATTACGGTAAATGATAATTTCACAGCGAGGGAAAGATTTCAAACACTTGCTAAGCCGCTGCGGTTCAAAATCGTCGCTATCAAAGGGATTCCAACTAACGATAAGTTATACATTTTCAATGCAGTTTCGATGGAGAGACGCGTGCGCGATTCGTGCTCTCCCCGTACTCTCCTTACGTGTAAGGTGTATCCGCGCGTTTCAAGACGCGAAGGAATCGTGATACGCTATCGTCAATTATGCAAGAAATCAAATTGCAGCGGCGACACCGCGCTACCCCAACACACCACCGTCGTGTCGCCCGCACGATGGTGACAATGAAAGACCTGGCGCGTGTCCCACGTCCGGGAATTATTTATACTTTCGTCGCGCGGGAGAAACTTCGACGGAACATTTTTCAATCTTTGTTTCCCTCGAACGAGAAATATTACTGGCGCACCGAAGAGATCGTTAAAGCGTTACACTTGAAAAACACTGTAAAACCGAGGCCGTACAGCGCATTTCCTAAGAACACTTTTATCGCGTGAGACTTGGCGTGAAAAATACCTCTGAATCTTTATTTCTTGGAAAAAGATCCCATTATGACGCGTATCAAGGGAAACTTTCGTTGCTCTTCGCAAAATGATTCAAGTTATAGAACGCTTTCTCTAAAAAAAAAAGGGCATTAATGGCCGGATAATGTTCCTTTATGAGAAAATGGCGAAAATGTTCATATTTTACAATTATCTACGTTTATTTTCATACTTTTCACCGTGGCTTCGAATAAAAATTTTTGCGCCGATCGATTTTACCTCGCCGTTGATGTCGCTCACGTATTGTAACAAGTGTTAGTATTATTATGGTATCAAATGTATTGGGTTTATGTTCGTCCTGTTTTCACACCAAAAAATACCATGCCTGTTATATTTTAACCAATGCAGAAAAATTGTTAAACGACGCTAACCGGCAAATTCTAATTAAAGAAATTTATTACGAAAAATGCCTCAGTGGTTGAATTGGTGAGACGCCCGCCTAGAGTGTATACACCGAAAAAAATGTATTCTTTACAAATCCTCTTAAGGGGATGCTGGAGTGGTTTGATTTACCGACAGAGTCGGATACCGTTTTTGCGTTTGTAAATCTTATTATTTGCATTTATGTACAAACTAATACCAGACCCAAGTGTAGAATGCATAGTAGAACATTTTCATATAAAAAACATTGAGGTTTGAAGTCTAATTCGTATCGCATTATGTATTACAAATATTGCAATACATAATGCGATACGAATTAGACTTCAAACCTCAATGTTTTTTATATGAAAATGTTCTACTATGCATTCTACACTTGGGT
>NW_011967219.1:1848442-1855386 GCF_000949405.1 Vollenhovia emeryi
GGTTTGAAGTCTAATTCGTATCGCATTATGTATTACAAATATTGCAATACATAATGCGATACGAATTAGACTTCAAACCTCAATGTTTTTTATATGAAAATGTTCTACTATGCATTCTACACTTGGGTCTGGTATTAGTTTGTACATAAATGCTACATAATTATTTTCGTTTGTATATAATATGACATATTGAGGTTACGTTTCTTTACAAACCTCCAAAAACTGTATGCGACTCTGTCGGTAAATCAAACCACTCCAGCATCCCCTTAATAGATTTACTTAATGAGGAAGCATATATGTCCTTCTTAACATCATGTTTTTTTGGAATATTTTTTTTAAACAAAGAATATATTCTTACTATTAAGAATGTATTCTTAATTCGCAACAACTTTAGTGATGGAACTTTCAATTTGCATCTCGGTACGTGTCAATGCTTGTTTCATCACGTTTCGAGTAGTGTTTGTAATTGCTCTGTGGTATCCTGACTCAAATAATGGACGAGGAAGTGGCTGAGTGGCTAGAAAAAGAAGATTCAAGCCATTTGACAACAGACGACAACAAATTTGACAGTAAAGTTTCTGTTCAATTCCTACTTTCAAATGTAGGTACGTCATCCAAGTGTGAGGTTGATGTAAAAGTATATAAAAGTGCGCGAATGTTTAAAAGCGGGACGAACTTATGCATCAGCCCAATATTTTAACTGCCTCACTTTAGAGACGCTTAGGAAACATTTTTGCCATACACTTAAACGTACGCAAATTGCGTGTATAATGAACTTTAATAAGTACATTATCGCCCGCAATTACATTTCAAGGAGTTTTATGACGTAGCGCGGAGCTTTTCTGAAAATTATCGTAAACGTCGGTGATTCAGACATTGCAGGTATTTAAAAGTGATAAAACATACTTATTTTCCATATTTCTACGTTATCTTCCTTCGTTATGTATAATGCAAAACCATTTGTAACCGCTGATTATTTGCACTTAAACTTTAAGGTATTGACTAACTTCAAAATACCATTGCCGCTGTGAAATTGTTGTAAATGATTAAAGTCAAGCAAGGAATACATTCGATTCTCCAAAAAAATGTGTGTACGCGCGAAATCTATCAACTGAAGAAAACGAATTTGAACGAACGTACTCCGTCTTATAAGTTTGTCGCGAATCGAATAAAAGTGATCTACAAACGAGATCTCGTTCCGCAGAAAGGAAACGTTCGTTCGCTTAACTGGATGTGGCTAGCTTAATTAATCAAATTCTCGTACGTCACCGTCCTTCGAAGGTATAATTAAGACATAAATCCCGAGTATTCCACTGTCCGTCGCGGTATTGCGTTACAAGAGAGAAATTGGTAGCGGAAAGTCGCTGCGAGAAGGGTCGATTAAATTCGCATTACGTTCACCCCTCGTGGAGAAACGTAGAGAGTACAAAGTGGGTAGAGCGAGTTCCTTGGGCATTCGAGGGTGCTATCGCTCCCTTTCTCGGTAGCCCCCTAACCCACGACGACGAGCGGCTTGTTCTCTTAGCCGCTAATTAGCGCGGGACACGCACGCCCCACGACGACCCGTGTCGGGCACGTGGCGTGCCGGAAACTCGCTTAGCGCGCGACAAACAGACCGTTTCCCATCGTGCACGCGCTCCTTCCGGCTGTTTCCACGAGAAAACGTGGCCGAGGCAGCTGATTAAATCGCCATTAAAACGTGTCCCTATCGCTCCCGATCGGGACGCTTCCTTTCATGTCCTGCTTTTGCCGCGGGACGGTCGCTTAAGAAAAACGCTCGGATCCAATTTACGCCGAGGGTGGGGATCGGATCACACGTTGTTCGATATAACGGGGATTTAATTTGTGGGCCGAATGTGCGGGCCGATCGCCGAAATACTTTCGGTTAATTACTTTTATCATTGAGATGACTGCCTTACGTCCATTTCTACTAATACAGATTAATTTTTATCTCGGTTTAACTTGCCGTTTATATTTTTCTAGGGCCGACGTTGTTTAACTTTCAGCTTAGCTCCATTCGTTCTTCGTCTCTTTCCAGCTGTTACTTTAGAAAGAGACAAACGTGAATTAGACCAAAATTAAAGTTAAGCGACGTTTGGTGATGCCAGGCCTAAGAGTTGGGAAAAGATGGAAGGTAAATTAAATCGAGATTAAAGTTAATCTGCATTGGTAGAAACGGGTATTAGTGGGACATCCAAATCGCGTTTACAACAACGCAATCGTGGTACAAACACGGGTAGATTAATTATTACTTTCTATCTTCACGCGTCTTCTGAAAGAAAGACGAGTCTTTTAATCTCTTCGATTATCACCTTATTGATTGAAAATTTTCCGTTGCAACTTGTGCGCGACTTGATGTACGCTAGAACTCGTTATTTTGCTCTAGTAAGCTGGCAGACGTAAAACCAAACGCATAGAACGCGCAACAGAATACGCTGCATTTCATGAATATTTCAAAGCGCTAGGTAATCATTTTAACAACAAATCCACGTTTTCTCTGCAAAACGTTATCGTTAGGATGCAGCGAGTAGTTATTTTCCTCTCTCGAAATTACCGATAATAAGCCGCGGTGAGTTGTGGAAAAATCATGCTGCGATTGTAGAACGTTTGTTAGATACATTCGGCGTGTGGCGCAAGTATATGCACGCGGGGAAAAAAATGCTATTGAATTAAGCGAAATAAAGTTGCTTGAACGTTAACGTCACGGGCCGCCACAAACAAAAATAATTCACTCAATTGTACTGGCTATGGATTTTAATTTTAAGCACTGAACTAAATGTCCAGATTATCAAGACAACAATCTGATGTTTTTCATTTATTAATACTGATGTTGTCTCGACGATTTTGTCTCAATTACACATTCTTTTTTTTCCGTGCACGATCATTTCTGACGTACGACAAATATGTTTCTCGTTTGAAGCTTATCTCTCTGTATGTGCCAACGAATCGCCACTCGGAAACCACTCTTGGTATCGCGAATAATCCTGCAAATGTCCTTTTTGTAAATTTACATTGCGAGGAACGAAGATCAAATTTCACTGAACATCATGTTGTACGTAATTACTCTCTGAAAGTCAATCAGTGGATTATCACTGAAAACAGCGAATAGTCACTGATTTACAGTTATGAGTATACCACGTGATTTTCGGTAATATACACGGAGAGAATTTTCTCTTATTTATTCGGAAAACCATGTACGCTGAGAACAAGTTTTATTGGATAAACCAATTAAATACACTGAGAAAAATGTCCGATTAAATATAATCGGATAATCCAATTACGAGTACATAACAATCGGATATATCCGATTAAATTGTATATCCGATGAAAAATTTGATCGGTTTTTCAATCAAATTTCATCGGTAATTGCATTTCATCGGAGAAATTTCATCGGATATATCCATAATTTAATCGGAAAACGTAATCGGAAAAATTAACCATCGGACATACTATTTAATTGGTTTATCCGATGAAAATTTTTCTCAGTGTAGTGTTTCCGATGGTACATTTTTCTGATTAAATCATGGATACGCTCGATGAAATTTATCCAATGAAATACGGTTACCGATGAAATTTGATTGAAAAACCGATCAGTTTTTATCGGATACACCATTTGTTATTATGTAATTGGATTATCCGATTATATCTAATCAGACATTTCTTTCGGTGTAATCGTGGGACGATTTGGCATTTTGGAGAACTTCGTGAGAGTTTTTTTGCAATTTTACCATACACTTTACTAGTAAAACTCTCATAAAGTTCTTCAAAATGTCCCACGATTACATGACTTTAAGAGAAAATTCTCTCCGCGAACTTATCAATGCAAATCAGCGACTATTCGCTGTTTTCAGTGACAATCCACTCAATGACTTTTGGAGAGTATGCTCGAAATTCTTTTTGCTTTATTTTATATATGTCACGAAATTATTACATAATATTTATCAAGCTTATTAATAATTTCTTTTAAAACATTGTTTGGAGCGAATATTAGAGCAAAGCATTGATCTTATCATCATTAAATTACCGTGAGAATTAATCGATAAAAGTTATACTTTATAAACAATATTAAAAATGTATATGAAAGAGAAATATTTCGGATTTTTAACTCGAGAGAATAAATCGATACAATAATGATCTTGCGGCAATCGCAATGGCGCCTAACGAATTTCGCTATTAATTGTGCGGCCGGCTAATTTCCTCGGGCGCTTCTGTATGGCGAAAGGAAGAAAAATAACCGCCCGTGTGTGCGTGACGAGACACGATTTCCATACGAAACAGTCTGATGATCTGCCGATATATTTATTGCGGGCAACGTGCGTGTTCACGTTTCGGTCTCCCGCGGCACACAAACCTCGAATGAATCAAATCCGGAGCTAATCTGATTGCATGCCAATCCATTTTTTTTCTGGCTACTATTGTAAAAGAGGATAATTGCCCTATCCGCCGCAATCGAGTGAAACGGCGAAGAGCGGTTCTGATGACAGCGCGCATTTTGCGTATAGCTAGATTTTAGCGGGCGATTTGCCTCTTGTCATTTGTCGCAGCAGCGTTTATACGTCGCGAATTAAACGGCAACGTTGAAGCTTAACGACGCGCTAATGGCCTATCTGCGCGGGTGAGGCATAAACATCGTAAGAATAGGCGCATCAATTTATCTTCGGGACATATTATCATTCTCTCTGCTCGCTTATCGCGAGGAACATCGCTAGAAAGATGCTTGAAAATTCCGTTTGAGATCCATCCCTCGTTGAATACGGAAGGAGCATGTCGAAAGCTAGATTTATATACACTGTCTATCTAAAGTACGCGATATCGATTCCCGGTGCCGCGTATATGCTTTCTGCGTGATTCTTTCATATGCGAAAAGGGTCAGTCGCGTAGAGACGTGGGTGCGACATTCGTGGTGGCGCCCTATTGAGGATGCGTCCTCGCTCGCACACATTTTAAACGCGTGTGCGACGTACAAAGGCGCGGTCGCGAGTCCGTTGTCCCTCCGTTTTTCGTCGCGCTTGATCGAACGGATGCGCGTTGCAACGCAATCACATTTACGCGATAACGCGCATCGAGCAAATGCAACTTTTTCTAAGTGCCCTCTGCAAATAGCGCACGAGGTGTATTACGCTTAATGGATTGAGTAGCCACGGTGTCTTAAGGTCTTAATTAATTTGCAGCTTGCGCGACAGAACCGTTTAATTCATAGGCGTTTTAATTTGTTGAGGCGTTTCTGAGATAATCCTTAATGATTGCGTTATAATACACGTGTCGCTGATCTGTAAAGGATTCGTCAAAGTAGTGTATTGTACTAACGGATTCAGCTCCATCAGAGTTCGATCGATCTTATTTCATACACTGAGAAAAATGTACGATTAAATGTAATCGGATAATCCAATGACTTAATAACAAACGGATATATCCGATGAAAAAATGTAATCGGTCTTTCAATTAAGTTTCATCGGATAAATTTCATCGGTTGTATTCATAATTTGATCGGAAAAATTAACCATCGAAAACGCTGTTTAATTAGTTTGTCCGATGAAAAATTTTGTCAGTGTACAATTTTTACTACACGGGGAGAATTTTCTCTTAAAATTTATCCTGAAAATCACGTAATCGTGGAACAACGCGGCATTTTGAAGAATGTTATGAGAGTAAAATGTATGGTAAAATTTCAAGAAACTCTTGTAAAGTTCTTCAAAATGCACGATTTTCAGGATGGATTTTAAGAAACAAATTAACAAACTACCCGTGGAGATTAAGTTATAAAGTTTAAGATACATACGTTTCGCGTAATAAAATCAGAAATGTGTATCTTTTTTGACAAACTTTACTCGTTATTTCTCAGAAACTAGAGACTCGATCCTTTTGGCCTTCGTTCTATGACCTGCGCGACCTGTGTTCGGACATTTCGCCGATCACAGGACACCAATGTTCTGAATAATATACAAAGTGTTCTATGGTGGCAACAAGGCAGTCTTCATAAATAATTCGGAAACAGTCGAGGACTACGATCGCACGTCTTTCGTTCCAAGTAGCGCGCGGAATATTATGCATTTCGAGATGGACAAAGTGCGAAAGAATACTGATATTAAATTCTGCAGTTCAAGATGTGAAAGTGCAACAACTAGACTCGGAGGGCAGCTAATACGCAATTGCGGTGATGTTAAAATTGTCACACACTTCGTTTCGAGTATTCGTCTGAGAAATTAATATGTCACCGGGGAGCATTTAAAAAATATAATATTACATATTAATTATTTTAGTAATTTAGTGGTAGCGGAGAGAAAAAAACGCTATCGCGGTGTCTTGCCGTTGAAACTATTTTTAACTGTTCGCTTTGAGTCTTCCGTTCGGAATGTAGAGACTAAGGACAGAAGCTCGTTACCAGCAATTGTATTTATCGATTGGCGATGTGCAGCAGCAACATTTGGTCGAAGACCGCGCAGAAAGAAGAAGTTTAAGGGAGAACACGCGACAGGCTGTAATTCCGAGGACAAAACTTGGGCTGTGCGAGTATAGTCGCAACGTAAAAATTAGATGCACAAAGTAGAGGCTTGTTACTGACAATCGCAATTATCGATGCTCACGCAATGCCCTCGTGTGCCGAAACTTTGTCATATGGTCCCCCGCCTTGTCCGGTTAACGCATTATAATCCCTCTTTAGAAAAGTCTCAAGGTGACGAGACAAAGAGATCAATGCGGTATATCGTGTTCCCGAGACTCTATATATTGTCAAGTTAGGACACCAACGGAAGCTACATATATGAAAATAATGCTTGTATGAATCTCCGTTTTACTTTGCAATTGCACGGGGAAAAAAATGACGTTGCATCAACAAGATCAGGGTAATCGAAAGAAAATCGTGGAAACAACTTCAGTGTTAATAAAAGAAAAACATCGGATAATTGTCTCAGTAATCTGGATGTTTAGTTCGATGCTTAAAATTA
>NW_011967219.1:1857067-1867718 GCF_000949405.1 Vollenhovia emeryi
CAAAGCACTATTCTATATGTTTGGCGCCTCAGGATACTATAAATTATAGTGAAATTATGGTTATTTCAACTATATTTTTCTATCAGTGTACAATCCATAGCAAATACAATGGCGTTTACGTTTAATTCAAGTAACTTCATTTTTTCTCGGTGCGGGGTTATTTGCGTAAAATGATTGTACCGTTTTCCGCAACTCGTCGCGACGTAAACTCAATTGCGCAATTTCGTTAACATTTAAGGAATCTCATCGCGGTGGATCGAGATCGCCTGGCACTCACCGGTGTGGATGTAGGTGTGCTTCTTCATGTCCGACTTCTGGTGAAACCTCTTGCCACAATATTGACAGGGATAAGGCCTCGTGTCGGAGTGGATCAGCAGGTGAGTGCTGAGCGTGCTTGACCGTTTGAAGGCCTTACCGCACTGCTTACACTATTATAACAAACAAAGAAATTGGTTTACCTTAGCTGTGTCTATTTAGTAAAGGTATCTAATCATCCCTGCAAATATTGTATTACGCATACAAGTACAATACGTTCCTTGAAACTTGATTACTTTTTATTACGCTTTTCATCAAACGAGCCGGAAAGAGTTTGCTCCCTGGTCCCGCGTAACGACGGTTATAATAATAATAATTCATAACTTTTTGACATTTCTAATATTTATACGCGTCTGAAACATAAATGTAATTTGACCGATTTCAGTAACGCGAGATCATAGACTTCCGTTGTTCCGTTAACAGGAATTTCCTTTGCTGACAAATCACCATCGCCCAAGTGTTAAACCGTTAAGTAGCTAATTTATCAATTTCTCCCGGACAGCTCGTGTTTCCGCACGCGATATTGATTGCACCCCTCTCAAGAAAATTCTTTTCGCGATTCTATACGCTCCTCGACCTCGCGGGAATCTGTTCCGCGTCATACATTAATGTTCATTCGGAATCTATTAATGAGATTAGCTTCGATTATGTTTGGTAATTCCTGCAATTTTCCACGATCTGTTTATCAATTACGAAGGAAAGCGTCTGAAAATGCCTGCGTTGCGTGTAACAACGACGCGATGTAATAATAAATTAGCTCGCTGGAGCCTACGCGTTTCTTACTCTCTCTCTCTCTCTCTCTGTCTCTCTATGTGCGTCAATTGTTATAATTTTCGTAAAACACTGCATTTTCACGGTGCGATTTATCAACGTCACAAAGTCTGCCGCTTTCCAAGCGCGCGAGAGAGGGTATAAAAGCGGACAACGAGGGAGATAGAAGACGCGTCGCTTCTGGGCGCCGGGACGCCAGGCGCACCTGTGTTCACGAAGCGTCGCGTACTCGTTTCCTTCTCTCTCTCTCTCTTACTCTTCTAGTTCATTGTCACACGGGCGCCAGTCGTCACAATGGCCCGACGGTGCGGCTCGATGCGTGTCCAGGCTGACAATTTATACAGGGTATGAATATGCCAACCGCGGAATATTATTGCGCGCGCGAGTACGCATGATTCACGCCACGCCGCGATCAATATATACGGAAGAGCGACCTGTCTTCGCGCGACACTCGACTTCTTCGCGGTGATATCGCCGCGCGCGAATCTTAATCCTCGCCGTTCCGGGACGGACGGACTCGAAGGCAGGCTGCCCCGGCAGTGATCGGCTGCTTTCGTTTTGGCGAACACAGTCGATATTTTTCACGCAAATCGACACGTGTCGCTTTCCATTTAGAATTAATTTAAGGGGATGCTGGAGTGATTCTGCACTTTCGCACCTTCTGCACTTAAAACTGTCTGTTTCGTGGAAAGATTTGTGTAATACACAAATTAAATGGCACGTGTACAGATGATCGAAAGCAGCTTGCTATCCCGGCTAAATTAAAGAACAATA
The DNA here is from genome assembly GCF_000949405.1 of Vollenhovia emeryi. Classification (NCBI taxonomy): domain Eukaryota; kingdom Metazoa; phylum Arthropoda; class Insecta; order Hymenoptera; family Formicidae; genus Vollenhovia; species Vollenhovia emeryi. The sequence goes on from NW_011967219.1 coordinate 1,858,928, forward strand.
TGACATCACTGAAACTAAGTTTGTAAGTCTAATAAAAAATAATAGTGAGCAATACATACATACAGTACATGTAGTATGTGTGTTGCTCACTATTATTTTTTATTAGACTTACAAACTTAGTTTCAGTGATGCCATATTGTTCTTTCATTTGGCCGGAATAGCAAGCTGCTTTCGATCTGTACACGTAAGCCATTTAATTTGTATATTACACAAATGTTTCCGTGAACTGACAGTTTTTAGGTTAGAAAGGTGCAAAAGTGCAGAATCACTCCAGCATCCCCTTAATCTCAATCGACACTCCTCGACTCTGCTTGGAGAGCCGGGGTGTGTTTTTGACCGAAGAGAACGCTCCGAATATTTCGGACGAACCTTTGCCATTCAATCTGTTCTCGGGAGTGTTAACGTCACAGACTTCTATATACTACTAGACTACTACCTTCGAGCTGTAAAGATAAAGTAGTAGAGGAAAGTCTCCTATTATGAGATAGGATCCCCTAATATGAAATAGCAAGGTTTTGTTAAATTACAATAATAGGCATCATCGGTTGATTCCGCCATGAATTTATTGCTTGAAGCAAAATCTGTTTGGTGGAAAATTCATTGTTAGATCGCGTAATCGTTGCGAAAAAAGATTTGTGATTGAATTTGGGTATTGAAAACCTATCTTATAATAGAGCCCTTAAGAAAAAGCAGCATCAGTTCTTTTTCTTAATTAGTAAGTTTGTGACGGTCAATAATCAATTGTAATAGTTTTACTGTTACACAAACAACAATAGTAATGAAATACTTGTGTAATATATATACATTGTTATCAAAAATTAGTAAGAATATTCTTAAAAGTCGCCAGCAGTAATTAACAGCATCAGTGATTTTTATTGACCGTATCTGGCAATTTTTATAATACAGAAAATTTATTTGCGAAAACTAGACGGGCGTCTCAGAGAGAAGGCAGGTCCATGTTCAAACCCTGGCTGAGGTAATATTTTTCGCAATAAATTTTCTGTATTATAAAAATTGCCAGATACGGTCAATAAAAATCACTGATGCTGTTATAAAAAAATGTTTAACAGGACTAGTGAAAGGAAACTGAACTGACAACTGGACAACTGATCAGCTACAACTGGTGACTCAACCGATGGCTCAACTAGAACTGGAAGTTTTATAAATTACTAATGAATATAAAACTGAACAGATGACCAGCTTTTATATTAGTAACTGGTAAAATTGTTTCAATACACCGGTTGTGCTGTCATCAGTTACAATGATCAGTTATTCATCAGTTAGTGGTCAGTTTTTTTTTATCAGTTTTGACTGCATTTTTTCTTAAGGGAGGGCTTTCCTCCATGTGTGCACGCACGCTACTTTATTTACCTAGTGAGACATGGCGGGACTCTTGCCACACTTTTCAGCTCGAAGATAGCAGTCTAGTAGCATATAGAAGTCTTATCTATCTGTGGTTAACGTGTGTCGATTTGTGTCTCCTAAAAGCAGTGAACTCTATACATATGTATGCTCTATGTACATATGTGAACTTTATACACATGCCTCAAAGGAAAGCCATAATCGACCGCGTGACGGAGATCGGCGATTATCGCGATATCGCGGTTGCCCTCTCGGCGGGATCGTCGATAGAACTCTCGGAATGCAGCACGTTCAAAGATTATCGGTGACACATTGTGTACGTGCGAGGATACTCAAGAAAGGACCAGCCTCGATACTAAATCTCACAGTTATATCTTGTATATAGGGTGTTCCAGAAGAAAGAAAGGTCAATATTCTGGGAGGTGATAGTATCGGTCGATTTTAAGCAAAAATGTCCATATGAACATATGACTCATTTCCCACTGTTTCCGAGATACAGCTACTTGAATGGCTCGTGTATTTACTCTTTTTCTGTACGCTTCACCTTTCATCCAACGTCTCATAAAAGAATGCGGGAATTTACTTTTGGGATGACGTGTAGCTCTGCGCTAACACGAGTGATTAGTAATAGTAGGGTCCTCGGTTCGATCCCGACCTTTGTCCCGCATATTTTCCGTCGGGGAAAATTTACAAAGATTCAGCACCTGAAGGAGTTTAAGATAAGAATATTGACCTAGTGTTGGATTCAGTGTTTGCGATTAAGCACAATGAATTTCAAGGAATTTTTAGAAATAACACGCTGGTATAACGTAACGGTTGAAAGGCGTACCCATAAAAGGGTAAACTTAAAAAGAAAAGGGAATTTACTTTTGTACGTCTGTTGACTGTCGTGCTGATAACATTGTAGAAATGTTCAAATTGCCTGGCATATTCGCTAATGTCGAATATGCGGATATGCCGTACGTTTACGGTTTCTGTGACGGTAGTGCTACTGCTGCTGTTGGAGAATACCGTCGACGCTTTCCCACGCGCAGAATACCGAATCGTCAACGATAAATATTAGAAACGGTACGTAGTATTTCTTTCTTGTCAGTAATTTTGCAGCTGTACATTCGAATAGCTCAATCTCGGAAACAGTGGGGAACGGGACATTTATTCATATGAACATTTTTCCTCAAAATGACCGATACTATAATCCCCCCCCCCCCCCAGAAAGGTCAATACCTTTCTTTCTGGAACACCCTGTATAGTCCAGATTTTAAACGTAATAATATAAAGACTTTGCCCGGTTTTGTCTTTCGACGAGGAGACTCTTCCAGTCAACGTATGCAAGTGAACCGTTAAATGTCAGAATAAAGGACAGAGTATATTCGGCCACTTAGCCGTAATTAAAGCAAGATGGTCGTGTTGTCGGTGCACCGATCGAGACAATAGAGACGCCCGCGACAATTGTCACCCTTAATTGCGCTCGTCGTCCACCTGGCAAGATAGATGCTCTCGGAGCGGTCAACGGTGGGACGCGGTCATCCAGTTCGCGGATAAGGACGAGGGAAAAGAAAGGAAAGCGGCGTCTTGGTGGGAGGGTTTTCGTTAATAAGCACCGCCGGAACACGCCTGTGTCGAGAGATTGCGAAGGAAACGACGGATTGTGGGAAGGAAGGTGGACGAGACGAGGCGGCTTCGCCATTGTCGCCGCACGAAAGCGTCTGCTTCCGGTACGATTCGGAAACAAAGCCGAGAAAGAGATAGAGGGGAGAAAAGAGAGAGAGAGAGAGAGAGAGAGAGAGAGAGAGAGAGAGAGAGAGAGAGAGAGAGAGAGTCCGTGCCTACGTCTTGTTCTCCGGCCGCCTTCCAGTTTACGCGCTCCTCGCGATTCGCCGCAGCTCCTCGAAATCGCGTAATTACCGTTAATCTCTTGCGACGCTCTTTGTGCCCGGCCCGGAACATCTGTCGCTCGTCGGCGAAGGCGCGAATTAAATAAAAAAGACCGCGGCTTTCCCACGGACGACGGCTTACCGAAATATCGTCGAATGGCGAATACCGATTAATTATCTAGGCGAGTGGCACGTTGTTAAGCCATTTTCTCTTTAAGCTTAAGCCTCACAAAGGCAGAACATAGAAACATCCAGGTGAATCGCATAAGAAAAGTGTTATTTGATCGGGGAATCTCGTTTGGAAACTCGTGAGTTATTAAAAATTATAATATTATCAATTTTGATACTTTGTAAAAAATGAGATTGCAGCGAATAAAATGAGTGAAAGTTGCATCTGTCAAAAAAGAGGCGATCCCTTCAGCCTCGCCTGAAAGCGGACGTAAAGCTCGCGACATTGATCTATTAAAATCTTTGCGTTTACACCCAGAAAAAAAGTTTGTTTGAAATCAAACAAATTGTCTTTGAATTTCGACCTCACTAGACTTTTGTTTCATTTCGAAGAAATGATTTCTTTACCTTAACCAAAAATTTTATTTGATTGAGACTGGAATTTCTAAAAGAATTCGTATCCATTTCTTCAAATCTAGCAAGTGTCTTATTGTTAGTACAAGTAGATATAAATTTAGTAGAAATATGATTTCAACGTATCTCATTTGTTTAATCTAACTAAATCTTTTTTCTGGTTGTACATTCTTGTAAGGAGATTTACAAGATTTTACGAAAATCGCTGATACCAAAAGCAAAATTGTAATGAAATGCGAAAGCATGTGTCAGTAGTAGAACAGACAATTAATCGTAAATTCTTTCTGCTAGTATTGATGTAATTACAAAATAGGTAATACATTTGTGCAGTAAGAAAAGTGCAAATTCTAAAACTTGGAAAAAAAATCGTAAGAGTTGGAAATCCGATTATCTTAATACCCTAATTTCGAAGCTGATAGCATTTTAATAGCGAGCTGTGGTGACTAAATCTAGGCTGAAGTAATGACTAAAAGGTTGAGGGATATCAAGAGTTTAACGTCAATTTCACATAACGTATACACACGTGTACACGTGTGTGCATGCATATTGTCGCGCGTGTGTGCGGCCCACATATCCTAATATGTCGAGTTACGGTTACGTGTCGCGGACATAAAACCACGGCGAGGCGAGTTTCTCTACTTCCATTCAATCACACGTAATTGAGGCGGCGAGGTCTTTTGTCGAGGTCCGTGTACTCGTCGAAAACGTTTGACCCGTTTCCTCGCCCCGGCTCGCACTTAAGGGTATTTGCGCGCCCCGAAGAAATTCATATCGCGTGACTCCGCGCGCCCAGGTCCGATTTTTTCTTTCTCCGAACGGAACGGAGATCGACCGGTTTTACGCTCGGTATGTAGACACGCGTAAAACCCCGGTCGCCTCAGTGCGTACCGAGAGGAAACGTCGCGCCGCGATAAAGCCGCGAGGATGGACCGGCGCGCGTTCGACAACTCGTCCGTCCGGATTGCTTCGTTATGTTAATGATTATAGACCGTGCCTGTGTTGTAACAGATGCGTGATGGCTCAGACGATGATGTCTAATTTAAACGTAAACGTTTGACGGCGCTTCTTTTAAAGCTGCTCGAAAGTGATACGGAGTCATTACGGGCCGCTCTTATAACGATCCGTCGGAATTTATTTAGTTTCTTTAGCCGCCTGCTGGAGTGCATTTACATTTGCTCCGCGAAATATTACTGTGATACGCAGTAGCGTTCGTTAAATCGATCACCAATCGAAACGTGATTATTAATTGTTGAATTAGCTATAAAAATTCAAGTCGTTTTACTTCCAAAATTTGTGCACAGCTATATTTAGTATGTAGGTTGACACGCGCCTGAATAAACCGTTTATCCTGTGCGATTAAAAATCTTCGCATGGTTGGAGGAGAAAAACGTTGATTTTCAAGAAAATCAACGTGACCTGACCGTCAGATTGGCAAAGAGAACTTTCCCGTGGCTCGTAAAAAAAAAGAACGGACATCTACCAGTTCCACATATCGATCATCAGCGACCTTTTTCAAAAGCTGTCGCGTTCTGAGAAGCTGAGCTCGTAACTGTTAATCCGGCCGAGAATAATGCTTTTGTCTTTGTTTGTACAGAAAAATCACCAAGTTAACTTATTTGCGAAACATTGAAAGTACGTTGATTAAGAAGAACAGTCAATTCCGTCTCAAATGTTGCTGTTTAATCTTCTAATCAATTTTACATTCCGTTATATTTCTTAGATGCTCACAATTGACAACTTTTTGTCGTAGTTCTAAGCATTTTACGTTGAATTCATAATATTTCCTCAGTGGTCTATCTATAAAAAAATATTATGTTTGCCCTTTAAAAAGTAATCAAACAACTTGTTATTAGCGAGACATAAAAAAAACAGAATTAATCCAAACAATCAACGGACAGCTTATTCTCCCGTCGAGTAAACTATTAATGTCAATGGGTTGATTATAGCTGTCAGTTAAAACGACTGTGCGGTTAGATTCTCGGAAACAGATAGCTCGCATCAAAGCTCTAAAACGGAGGGAAGGAACGGAGAAAAAGCAGAGGGGAAGGTCGCTAAGATGGTACCAATTACCGCCGGCGATACGTTGTTTAGGGGTGCCGCGATCGGACGTTCGGTCGATACGAGTCGCGTGTGGAAATCGAAGCTTCTTTACGAGTTCGAGACGCGATCGCCAGTAAAAGCTCGAGTCGAATGTTTGCCGACCTCGTAAAGTCGGCATCGTACGAGACACGCGCGCGACCGTGCGGTCCACTTGCCGATAGGAACATCGTGAAGTCGAGATTTCCAGGACCGATATCAGTCGTCTTCCCCGAAAGCCTATCGGCCACCTTCCGCGACAGCGGATTCGCAATGAATCGCCTGTACGATTTGCGCGTCGTGCAAAGTTTCTTTCTTTACCACGGTGTAAAGATACAAGTTGAAACATTGCGCATATGTAAACCAATTTTTGAGGCACAAAATTGTTAATTGGTTCTTTCTGCATTCAACCGCAATTATTTGCAGGTCAATGCAAATTTCTGATTGGCCAATTCGGTAGTTTGAGCCACTTCTGATTGGTAGACACTGCGCATCCACCAGACCGCTTCACCTTGTATCTTTACACCATGTTCTTTGCAACGGTAGTACCGAGTGTTTTCGGCAAGTCGAGAAACTTTGATATTCTACTTTTCCGAATCGATTGAGACGACGAGGAATACATTCTCTCCAAGACGCGCTTCTCTTTTAAAGAGAGAATTGCGTTATGTTGATTAAAAGTCACGATCGAGTACGCTGTTTTTGAGTACCTACTTCGCAACGCGTCAACAACTCCATAACGGAGCGAACAACTTCAGCGGTCGGTGCCCGATGAAGCAGGGATAAAGCGCATCAGTGAGAATAAGGAGGTATAGGGAACACTCACTTGAAAAGTCCTTTCCGTCGAGGAGGGCGGTGTAAGCGGTGAATGATGAATTTGCCGCGTAATTATAGGGGTCGAGGACGGACTCCTGGAGGACGGTGCTCTCGTTTCCCTGGCCTCCCTCTCGCACACCGAGCCCGGCGACCAGATTTCACTTTTTCTGCTGCCGACGCTCGACGAGACGTCGCTCGGCTTCGTGCTGAGGTTCAACGGCACCTCCTCCTCTGAAATGAGAAGTCGCCCGTCTATTTCGACAGTCGAACGCTCGCCAAATCGCCGCATCTCTCGTTTCGAAAACCGTATGGCTAATCGAACCGCGTGCATCGTAAGACCAAATGCACTACTTCGCCTGTTTGATATTAAAAAGAATGTTTCCTACGTATAGGACGGTGTGAATTTTATAATATGTAAGAAACAATTACGATTACGTTTTCCGATTAAATTACAAATACATCCGACGAAATTTATCCGATGAAACTTGATTGAAAAAACCGATCACACTTTGTATCGGATATACAACTTAATCGGATATATCCGTTTGTTGTTACGTAATTGGATTATCCGATTATATTTAACCGGACATTTTTCTCAATGCATTTAAAATATTTCATGATAAATTTCATTGAGCGTATTTATAACGCGGACACACAACACAAAGAAACAAGAAACTTCGTGCCATCGTTACATTATGTTATCGATAAAAAGAAGTGATAATTTATGATCGATCATGTAATATCATCACGAAAGGCGGAGAAATTTTATAGTTTTTGCACACCATGTAGATACACACATATGCGCAGATAGCAATTAATTGATCGTAATTAGTATCCATGCAGTTGAGCGGCGGCGATAAATGATGTGACAACGTTGGTCGATCGATAGCACCCACTTACCGATAATTGCTCATTAACCGGTCTACTTTTTTTTTAAGAGCACGTTTGAAACGCTCTGAAAAAGGTTTATCCCGGGTGGCTGGCTAGAGGCAACTTCACTAGACTTACTCCTCTAAGTCGAGATCGTTATCAGGTGAAAATATTCAATTGTTTCACCGAAATATTCGTGTCTCTGCACTTATTACTATTGAACTTGCATAATGTCGGTCCAATTACGTTATACATACGACGCCCAATTCAGCGACCGGGCATTTTTTCATATAATAGTATACGAAACAATGGCAGAATTCACGCGCATAATTGATGCTTTCAAAGTATATCGATCAAATCATCAAGTTAACAAACTATAACTCGAACTGACTTGCTCCGACAAATTCGGTACGACCTGGTGCTTTCTAGACAATAATGCCCTGGGCGAGAGTCTCTTCTCTGTCCCGCAGTCGTAACATGCTAAACACTTGCAAGGTGATTTAAGAGAGATTCAATGAAATCTCACCGAATTTGGCCTTCTCCGGCGTGGATCTTCGGGGTGATCCGGGACGTGCCGGACTGAGAGGTTCCGAATGAACGGGCGAGCAGTTCGTGACCGGTGTCGTCTGTTGGGATGGGATTCTCGTAGGCGGGAGCAAAGAATGTGGCAGCAGCAGGCCCATGTGACGGGCCCACCAGGCACCCCCAGATGCCCCGTAGCCGCCGTACATAAGACCGCAACGCATGTCTGAGACAACAAAGGTAACCATGCTGAGTTGGAAGCGTGGAATTTCGAAGTGTGATAATCCTCGGGTAACGGAGAATCAACAAAATGCTCGCAGAGACCACGTCGTCGTAGCTTAATGAGATGAAATGATTATTCTCATAGATTTAAAGAAGCAATTATTACACACACGAGAACATAAAGAATATTTAGTAAAACGATACGTAGAAGGATGACTCGCTTGAGAAACATTTGAGCTGCGTCTCGCGGTTCGGTTATACAGGGTGAGTCTTTCCATATCCGACAAAATTTTTGAGAAGGTAAAACGGGTCGAGATGAACGGAAAAGTCCTGTACCATTTTGCACTTTTCGTAATAGTTAACGAGTAATTAATTATTAAAAATCGTTGTCTTAGGCCGGCCTACCGCCCAATTCGAGCGCGTGGCAAGATGTGACCGCCCGGCGATCGATATTGCTATGCGCACATCTC
>NW_011967219.1:1868456-1879235 GCF_000949405.1 Vollenhovia emeryi
AATTGTACGGTAGGCCGGCCTAAGACAACGATATTTAATAATTAATTACTCGTTAACTATTACGAAAATTGCAAAATGGTACAGGACTTTTCCGTTCATCTCGATCCGTTCTACCTTCTCAAAAATTTTGTCGGATATGGAAAGACTCACCCTGTAGATTGATAAGTACATTCAAGTTAGACAGTATAAAAAAATGTCCCCCTCATCCACGTCACCCGCTCTCTCACGACTTACCTCGCGCGGCAACGGTAGCGCTGAGTGGTAGACCTTGCAGTCTCAGATCGGGATTGTAATTCGACACGAGGGTGAAGGCGCTGAAACGATCGGGGACGGGTTGACAAAGGCCCGTAGGTGCATTGGTGGAGGCGATGGTGCTCGAACTGCTTCCCGGTACACCTGGGCTCCAAGGCGAGGATGGCAGCGTGATTATGCTGGGGCTGCCGGGTGGCGAGAGGGTAGCCGGGGGTGACAAGGCGCCCGCCGGAACTCCCACGGGATTGCAATGAAGTTCCGGTTTCATGTGCCAAGTACGAGGTACCGCTTCTATTACGAGAGAGCAAAACACTTGGCTTATTATTTCGTATTCGCGCACCAACGCATAATGTGCCGTGCGTGTCTGTTCGATTTCGAAGTCGCGACGATTGCACCCAAAGTGCGTACTTGAAACGCAACAAACACATGTCTGTGTGTTTAGTTAGAGCCCCGTATTAAATAAAGCGATCATTCCTATTATCAAGTCAAAATCGCAAGGCGCTATTTCCTGCAGGTCGTTAAAAACAGTGGCATTTAATTAGGGCGATTGTGCTTTAATGTGACGGCACGTACAGAATTTTTACATGATGAAGTTTATTCGTTTGTTCCACCGATAAATGATATTTCCTGGTAACTTTTGTAAATCTTCAGTCGGAATATCATGAATATACATAAATATTAAATACTTGGACTAGAACTACATAGATAAAGCCGAACAGGTTTCAAGACGTTAAAGTGAAATCGATATTCTTTATGTTTTGAGCGATCTTTTAGCAAGAGATTATATTCAACGTGACTTCAATTTTTAAAACGTTTCTAAGAAATTTGATAGGCGCCTTAGCTAAGCGTGTACTGCTGTTTCGATATTTTCTAATAAATATTCCCAACTGTTTATGTTATCTTCCACTACATTGTCTTGAATAACGAAACTACGGAAACTCACGTTAAGTGTATATTTTGCGTAAACATGCGTAGAGGCCGCATTCCACGCGCACGTTTATTACGTACACGAAACATATACGTTAACAGAGAAATGAATAATACATGGAGCCTTGAAGCGGATTCTTTCGTGATGCATAAAATCAGATTATGCCGATCTTGATCGAAATCCTCTCGATCGCATAAATGAAAAATGATTACAGTCCAAAATCACGGCTTGATCGGACAAATTATAAAACGAAAGTGTTGCGTTGCGTAACACGCGTATCTTCCAAATTTGTTTCGCAAACACATGGTAAAATGTAAACCGTAAACGCAGCTTGTGCTTTTATTTACGCTGTTGGCAACCAAATATTTTATGCGCAATCGATAAAATATTTACAGAATCGTTCGATGAACGAAAGTAGCGTTTGCGAACGTTAAGCAAATAAATATTAGAATGTTAAATATGAGAAATTATAATTCTCTGTACATGTCTTGTACATGTCTTTTGGTTACGGAGTAATTAATCGCGATATATCGACTGATCTCTTTCGCGAGGTCGCATCTCAATTTTACGCAATTTGTGGTTTTTATTCTTAAACGCTCCTCCTGGTACAGAAAGAATATTTCAGCACAAAAGCCAGACATTGCGTAAAATCAAGATACGACCTTGCGAAAGAGATCAGTCGATATGCCTCGCATATCAGGATCCGACAAATCGTTTATCGCAGCAAGTATAACTAATCGGAGACTGAGCTGCGGTACAAAACGTCGAGTTTACCTAAATTACACGAGGTACAAACTCATATACTTGTAATGTTTTTTCCAGGGTTGGGAAGTAACGGTAACTGTAAACTCGTTACTTGTAACGAAGTTACAGTTACTTTTTTCGGTAACTCTAACTTAACTTGGTTACTTTCTCTCCATCTGTAACTGTAAATTAACTCAGTTACATTTTTTCCATAATTAGTAACTAATTCAATTAGTTACATTAATAGTTGCTTTATATTTCTTTTAAACCTCCACAGATCGCATTAGATCTTGCATTTGCACACAAACGCTTTCATCGACACTTTACAATTCAAACGCGGATTTGATATGTTTATCTTCATTGCAAGGACGTAACTGCAAAGTAACGATTCGTTACTTTTCGATTAACTGTAACTAGTTACATTTTTAGCGAAAAAAAAACTGTAACTGTAACGAGATACTTTTATAAAGTACAATAACTTTCCAAACCCTGGTTTTTTTCTGACTACAGCCACTTTCTACGGTTCTTAACCATTGTTACTTGATAAGGAATTAGGTCGAAAGGTCGTAAAATAAACTGTCGAAATCTGGTCGACTGCAAGCTCTGCAATTTTATCCCCTAAATTACATGCTCATTGCACTCTGCTCTCTAAAAATCAATCAGTGAATTGTCACTGGAAATGTCACAATTCTAAGTATACCACTGAAAATCGCAGAATCACTGTTTTCAATGATAATTTACTGATTGACTTTTAAACAGAACGTTTGACGTAGTGTCATTGAACGCAATGTGAACGCGTGTGTAACCGTGAACATGTCGTAAACAACTCCACGTTTAAATCGATATCTCGCAAACAATTCAATAAATGTTTTAAAACTCAAATCAAAACATTGACTCAACATTTGGAGAAACTTCTTACAAACTTTTGACAAACATATTATTTTCGCCAGGGAAGTCTACTGCTGAGAATTGCAGTGTTGACTATTCACTGTTTGCAGTTGATAATCCGCTGATTGGCTTTCAGAGAGTGCGGCAATCTCACCCGTTCGATGATAGAGAATTGGAAACGGTGGCGACTGCGGACTCTATATTCACAGCAATCGTACCAGCCCCACTAGGAGGAGTTATTTAAACCGTCGCCGGCATATCGCACGGCGATCTCGGGCACCGATGAATGCAGAATGTTCATACTCGCTGCGTTTAACGCGAGCACGTTTAATGCATCGTCGCCGTCGTTTTACGTGTATCAGATTCGCGGCGGAATAAAGAAGGGGAGGGAAAAAAAAAGAATTTGCGCGCGATAGGGCGGACGCGCGGGGAAGGAAATCACGAACGCGCGCTGCCGGCGAAATGAATTATAAATCGTGCGTGCGCGACTCGCGGCGGGTATCGGACAGACGTATCGAGAGACGAGATCCTAATCGCGCGAGGTCGGGCAGATGTGATTGCTCGCAGTACCCGTATCGCGACGAGTCCGCGATTAAAAAAATGCCTCGACGCGAACTCGACGGGACAGGCTCTTAAAAGCGCGCGGCGGCTGCCGATCGACTTGCGTAGCGAAGATCGGCGGTAATGAAAGAAACACATCTGCGCGCAGGTTGCTCTCCGTCACGCAATACGCTCTGCACTGATTTCTCAAGCCGTCGGCTTGTCAGAGAAACGAGAAACGATCGGCGTAGTCAAGGAGGAAGCTATGACCGGTCGCGGCATCGATCACTTTCGTGTATGCAATGCATTCTCTATAATTATATGTTTTATGCACGTACGTATTTATGCAGCGCGATCCGAGATTATGGTCGACACAATCTTGTCATCGATTTTTCAAATTTTTGCAAAACCCCCTATACGGGTTTCTCTAATGTATTTTCAACTAAATGTACGTAACATAATTTCGCGGCGTATAAAATCTTGTCGAGAAGTTAAAAAGTTTGCGCTTTAATTCATGTAAATTGCAAGCCCATGGGAAATTATGCACCAGCGAAAGAGATATTTTTTAACGAGCTGCAAACAAAGGAATAATTAACAAGCTAGTGCACGATGCGAATGCAGTTTTTTTTTTGCCGGCGCGGGTGATTTGTAAGACACGCGAATGAACGAGTGGAAATAGAAATAGCCATTTTGCGTGAAACGACGATGTGTCGGAGAGCCGGTGATAACCCGCGAAGTAAATCACTGGCTCGAAGGTCCCAACGTGTCGATAAGGATCGCGTCTGGACATAAACTACGACTAATAACCGCTACTCGTTGTTTGAATAAATCTGTAATGCATTCGTACGAGCTGTATTCCTACATAATTCATACGCGGACGCATCGGTAGCGAGAATTTGTTACTCGTTTCCATAGATAACGGTGCACGATGTAGTTCCCTGCCAATCGCCGGAGGCTGCTCATTGCGAATTTGAGCTGCGGTTTTAGACGAGCGAGAACTGAAAAGGGAAACGAGCGCATTACAACATAGTTGCACCAAAAAAAAAGAAGAGCGTGTCTCCGATAAGGGTGTCATGTATGTCTCCTTACATAACTGAAATAATAATTCAACAGGAAAAAGAACGAGAAGCTGAAGCAGGATTGACTGTATCAGTCTCGAGTCTAATGAGTCGTGATAAAAATGTATGAGATTAGGGCGCGAGAAATGCTTCGGCCTTCGAGATGAAATATGCATTGAAATGTGTTACAGAAATTTCGCTCGAGAAACCAGAGACGGAACGGGAAAACAGCTCGGCAGCCACGATTTTGATGCGAGAAATTCTTGTCTTCAAATTCGAGGTCCCGATATTAGATGGACACGTGCTTGGACAGGTGAGGCCAATTGGACGATATATCACGCTGCATTTCTGCGCTGTTATCGTCCGCGCATCGTGTCTAGCACAGAATAAAGAACCACGTGCCGTTTGTTGCGCGTATAAAAATAAATCATGAGCGTCGGAAACCCGATTTCCCGCTATCCTTTCAACTTACCGCGGCAGCGTGTAATAAACTATAAATAGGGCAAAGTGGAGCCGTTTCGTTCTGCTGAAAAAAAAAGTCCGGGTAAAACATTTTCAAAACGAAAAGTCGACGGGCTAAAAGTGACTCGAAAATCCTCTCCCTATCCCTGAAAAACTTTTAATCAAATATCTTCTTTAACTAAGCGAAGCGGCCCGGCTTGAAATGTCGAAAACATGTTTTCCCGAGGAAATACAATATGTAAATATCGTGCACATACATAATAAAATATAATAGCATAATGTAGAGCAAACCAAAAAATATATTTGCACAGAATTTACCGCGTTCACTATTTAATAGTGGCTTATTATCGATTGGATAAAATAAATAAAGAAGGATAGGAAGGTTAATTCATAAAGAGTATATTCTGTCACAGATCATTTCGACTGTTAGCGTTCAATCATCGTCATATGCGCAAATACAACGTACGTCTTTAAAGCTATCGGTGTTTCAGCGGTCTTTAGCGTGTAACAAATTTAAGACGATAACGAACTGCAGAAGTGTGTGCGATAATCGGTGCAATAACAGAAATCTTCGATTAATGATAAAGATTGATTGATTCAGGGTGCGGCCACCTGTGGAAATGTCGCTTTAACAGATTCGAGGTACGTTAACTACGTCATTTCTTAATTTCACACTTGAGGCTCGACGTGTTTCGCAGCTACACGAAATAAATTCCGAGTCAGTGAGTCGTACGTGCTCTCATCGTCGAAATTAATAGCAGCCAGACGGAACTCTTTTAATTACCGATTAAACACTTGTGACTCACAGTGTCCCCATGAACGGGAAACGTGGTTTCCAATTCATGCGAATCTCTGATTCGGACAAAATGTCTGTTTATGGACACTGTGATTACGTTGTATTGGATTATACTCGAGAATTTTTCATCTTCTTGGTAAATTTCCATTTAACAGCAGTACATTTCTCTCTGCAAAGTCGAAATGACATAACAGACAGCACCTGTCAATTAACGAATCGATTAATTGACGATAAACGGGGCTTTTTTTTAGGCCTCGCAAACGGCTAGCTTTGTTTGCTCGTTAATTACGAAAGTAACTCCCACCGTAACGACTCATCGTGAAATCTCGAAAAACAATCATGAATATTTACGCGATGCCTTGATTAAGCTGTGTGAACAAGTGTCAGACGTTCTTCTCGCCTGAGTCTCTTTAAGACGGATTTTTGGACTTACAAGTTGCATTTTCAAACGGAGATTAAAATACGTATTCAGTCTTTAATTTCGAAGACAAAGCACCTTTTTAATATTATACAAGATACAATGATATTATAATAATCCAATATTCAATGCATATGTTTAACGGATTTAATAAATATATACATTATAAATGAATTTTAAAAAAAATTATTTACTCGTCGTAAAATGTCCCGAAAACTAATATATTTTTCGAAAATTTCACTATAATGAATGAATCGCTACTGTGTTCGAACAGCTGTCACAAATACTGAAAATAAAATCTGCGTTTACAAGAAGAAACGAAACATCACAGAATACAATATATCTATTAAAGAAGATTAAGTCCCTTTGCGATGTTTCTTGAAGAAACTATTATATTTCGTACAAAATTAATAATAATTGTACAATGCAGTAGAGAGCTGCACGTGTATGCTAGTCGTCGTATTTTATGCAAGCGAGCAAAGTGCAGCGATGTTTTGGAAATTTACACATGTTCCTAACAGCAATATTTGCATTCATGATGTGTTTAAAATACTAGCTATTTTAATGCCTCGTGCTTCAGTTATCATCGTACGGCTTATCTGCAGTATAACTTTTTCGCTTTTGCGATACGATAATAGTACACGCGCGTCGCTAAAATCTTTCATTTGTTTAAGGAGCCGTGCGCTTTTACATAGGTGTATTTCACAAACAATACTCGCGTACTATTAAATCTACTCGTTTGTGGAAGTAGAAACACGAGCAGTGGAATAAATAAGTATATCTTTAGATATGCGACTCAACAAAATAGTTGTCCAAGGAGGCAAATAAATGATATGCTTGGGAACAAGTTTAAAATTCGAGAATGCAAATTTTGAGTTTTCGCGATACGAATAAAAAGAGAGGCGAGTTTGAACAATGTTTTTAAACGCAGATCAATGACAAAATTTCATTTTTCGAAAGAACGGTGTATTTTTTGTGTCTCTACGATCGTACAGTGTGAATCAACTGCGGTTCGCGCGTGAAATTAGGGAATTGTGAACGAAAACTAGAAGTGGAAAGTTCTTTCCGCTTACCAAAACAGATTATGCAAACAATCTGTGTCTTTAGCAGAAGAGTCGGGATCTCATTGAGACTGAAAAGGCGGTTCGTTTCGGAACGAAATTGCGGATGTTTGACGGCGGAAGTTTGCTTAAAAAATATGACGAGATCTTGGCGCCTTTTGAATATTCGAGGCAAATCATCCATAAAACACGATGAAGCACAATCGATAAGCTAATCCGACGTTCGAAAACTTCCCAAGTAGTAATTTTGTTCATACGCGAATTGAAGCAACCCTGAACGGACTTGGAATGTACTCTTATTAACGATTGTTATTATTAACAATTACACATTATTACCATTGCGACAAGTAAATTATAACAAGTACCTTCGTGTCGCGAAAGAATGCGATAAACTCGCAAATGTATCTGTTTAAAATGTTAAATGCCAAAAAAATCGCGGAATATGTTCAAAGAGTCGACGGGGAACAAGAGTGACTACGCGGAGACTTTGAAAGGCCGTAACGTGTAAGACACGACGATGATCAGGTGCGAGTCGGCGGAAAAAAAAACACAGGCGACTACTTTTGACTCCTGATAAGAGTTTTGATTTCGCGGAAAGTTACAGGACAAGTCGAAACGTTAAATCGACTTTAGTGGTATCGTCGTCGAACGTTAATAATCAAATTCCTGTCACTTCGACCAACAGAATCATTGACGATTAATAGTGTTCATATCCTCATACGAAATACATTTATTATTGCTCACATTCGTTCGTGTTTGTAACATATATATAACATATTATATACGGAGAGAATTTTCTTTCAAAGTTTATCCTGAGCCATGTAATCGTGGGGCAACATATTTTGAACAAATTTATGAGAATTCTTTGAAATTTTACCATACTTTTTACTATGAATTACACTCAGTACATTTTATTAGTAAGATGTATGGTAAAATTTCAAAAACCTCTCATAAAGTTCTTAAAAATGCCACGCTGTCCCACGATTACATGATTTTCAGGGTAAATTTTAAAAGGAAGTTCTCTCCCCGTGTAGGTTTCAGATTTAATATAAACTGATTTCCGACGCAATCTGTTTCTGAAAAAGTTACACACATCGGTTTTCCAGAAAACGCACAGGTGAATCAAACTTTGATATTTTCTAGCAAGTTTTATTCTACTGCTTCCTTTCGACGTGTGTCTAATTGAGAGCATGTGTCGCAAATTCTATAAATTTTTCTTACCAATCGATCCTAGATTGTTGTACGCAACGTATAAACTTGACGTGTTGAATAAAATATAACTGTCGGCAAGTGTGTTCGCGACGACAAAAGTGCGTGACGCGTGTCAAGTTAACGCGATCGACAAAGTTTACCGGAGAGTTCAGTCAGCCGGCGAGTGTCACGTGCTATCGTGATCATCAAGCGGTACGTCGCCGTGTCCGAGGATATTACTTGGTTCCTTTACTCACCACACATCACGTTCAGATGTTGCAGCGATGCGAGAACGATGTGTTAAGATTGTATGCCGCTCATGGAGCCGCGCACTATTCGCGACGCGGTCCCCGCGCACTGCGCCTACCGGATATCAGTTTGAAAGCGAATCACACAGATTTCTTTGGCAAACGTCGAAACTACCGGCACACGTTGCCTCCCCTGCTCGCACAGATACTTCCGCGGAAGCACGCGATCCCGGGCGCTCGTTAAGCGCGAGATGAAGTGTTCTCTCGAACGACCTTGGAACTGGCTCCGCTCACCACCGAACGGCCGGTCAAAGTCTCGCTCCGGAAGTCACGTGATTCATCAAGGTCGAGCGCGAGTCACCGCTGAAATCCCTCTTCCTCGATGCCTCAAGTCGCGCCAATCCTGGATCTCAAGGACTCGGCAACTACGAGATGTTACGAGATGTAAATCCCCTGGCGAGATCTTCACGCCGCCCGCTGACTTCCTTCTTCCCTCGGTCCTCGTGACGGTTAGCGCACTGCCACGGTGCGGCGTACGATACTGCGTATCGCCGAGAGCAGCCGGGGGTAGCGGTGGATTATCAGGTGGCAGTCCGACTAACTTGTCAGCCCGTGTGTGAAGAAGAAGAAACTCTCACTCTTCTCTCCCGGAGTGTCCTGACTAAGAGCAGGACCCCGACTGACCCCGCAGTGTGGCCGAGGAGGGCACGCACGGTCTCTCGCGTATGAGGACGAGCGTGTGTCGGCCAGCCCGTGGCTTCCCCTTACCTGCTCTGCCTCTCCACGCTCGGGTTTCGCTCTTCTCTCACCTGCGCGTCGGTCCCGTGTGCTACCTGGTAAGCCCCGCCTACCCGTCGTTCGCCCTGGCGCCGAGTACGCCGGCGTCCGACGTGGTGGGAAACGAAGAGAGACGACGCGCGCGCGTCCTCCCGCTCTTCCCTCTTCATCCCCCTGTCAGCCCCCGCGGAAATCGCTGTTAGCACGATAGAAACGTGTGTTCTCCACGATATCGAACCCCCACCGCCGGCTCTTATAGACAGACAGTGAGGGAGATGCGCTCTAAGCGTCGCACCGGTGGGCGGTTTCCTCCTCGCTACGTAGCCGCGGCTAAGGAAGGGATCGCGAGGTGCAGGTGTTCAACCGTATCAGTGTGAGACCAAGTTCTCAATAGCGGATTAATTGCCCCGCGGAGAACGGCTAGAATTAATGCGTCTGCGGCGAATGCTTTGGTCCCCGCTGAAACGACCCGGGGCTCGATCCTCGAATTCCTTCGTAAGAGTATATGCGAAAATTTCTCCTTGGAATGAATTTCAGGAGTCGAGCCGCAGCTCGTCTTTTCGCGCGACACGCGCCGTGGATCGTTGATCGGTTAATTAACGGTTCCGCGCATGAGAAACGGTCGAGCTGAACTGTTGTTAAATTCGAATTGCACTCACCCGTTTTGCAATTGAAATGTCTCGGCCGCGTGTCTGTTCGTCTCGCGGCGGTAGATTCTCACGCGACAGATTCTCCGCATAAGAGATTAAGGTCATACAATATCTTTGTCGCGCGTTTGTCCCGATTGCGATGATCTAATTGAACGCTATTAGAATCCCATAAGATACAGAGGCCATTCGGATGGCCCAAGTCCCACGAAATAATCATTATGAAATGTCAGCTTACTGTGATGTGTTTACAGCTTTCATCATTCTCATTATTAAGCGACAAATGTGTTAAACAAGAATAGATAAACTTAATAAGTTTAGCAAGCGGATCCATCCGGATTAAATTCGCTCAAGTTCCGTGATCTTCCCCTCGTATGTTAAACAGCAACAGATTAATATAATTCTATTGACGTTAGCAAAATAGTTACAGGTTACTATCTGACAAGTTAATATTCATAGTCAATTCTTATTTCAAGATCATAAGTGTTGTCTTAAGGGGATGCTGGAGTGATTCTGCACCTTTTGCACCTTTCTAACCTAAAAACTGTCAGTTCACGGAAACATTTGTGTAATATACAAATTAAATGGCTTACGTGTACAGATCGAAAGCAGCTTGCTATTCCGGCCAAATGAAAGAACAATATGACATCACTGAAACTAAGTTTGTAAGTCTAATAAAAAATAATAGTGAGCAACACACATACTACATGTACTGTATGTATGTGTTGCTCACTATTATTTTTTATTAGACTTACAAACTTAGTTTCAG
>NW_011967219.1:1879992-1902675 GCF_000949405.1 Vollenhovia emeryi
AGTTTCAGTGATGTCATATTATTCTTTAATTTAGCCGGAATAGCAAGCTGCTTTCGATCATCTGTACACGTGCCATTTAATTTGTGTATTACACAAATCTTTCCACGAAACAGACAGTTTTAAGTGCATAAAGGTGCGAAAGTGCAGAATCACTCCAGCATCCCCTTAAGAAGCTAATATGGCTCTATGATTGGTTAGAAACACCTTAAGATACTTAAGATGATTCTTAAATGTAAGAACGGACTACGAATGCCGGCCGAAGTTAAGTCGAGTTTGATCGCCGGTGGGGCAGAGGGGCTAGAGATTTCAATGACGTTCTCTAATAGCGTCACGCGCGTGGTCCATGATCTAGGGTACCATCGCGCAACGTCCATCTTAAGCCGGCGCCCGGGTGCAGACGCCAATAGGCACTCTCCCGAGCGGCCGTGCGCGCGCACGAGATATCCGCCGTTAGATTTGATTCGGCAGACCATCTCACGAGAGTAGGAGAGAGCCCGAGTGCGTCGGCGCCGCTGTCGGAATCGCTCTCTATTGGCTGCTCTCTCCTAGGAGAGAGGCGCGGTACCGTCTCGCTCGCGCGCGAACCCGCTGTATCCTAGGCGAGCGCTCACAATCAGAGGGGCCGGGGGGGGGGAGGGGGGCTGCCTTCGTCACGACCTTGGATTCAAACGCGATGCTCGAGGAGTCACCGTGACAGACGTCAACGCGAAACTTTTATATCTAGGTCAAGATTGTGTAGCACCACTCGTCAATTAATGGCACGTTATTTTCCTCTACGTACGTGTGTTCATTTTACGTAAGAAATTAATTGGCAAATACGGGCGTCGTTCGCTATACCGCTTAGAAATTGCGTGTGAAATATTGATCTCTTTTTACCACCACGTGATGTTGGAGACATTAAACTTGAAACGATATGATCCCAGTGAGAAATGACTCGTCGAATTGACATCGACGCCGTCAAATTGATGTCGCATCGGCATCGTTTCGACATCGATCGACGAGAGTCATTTCTCGCTGGGATGACAGTGTCGTAATAATTTTCATGAACCGAATTTCTAAATCATCAAATAGCAGACGACGACAGAAAAAAAAAGTACAGAACGAAGGCTCGGCAAGAAATTGAACGTAATAATCGGGAACGAAACGCGCGCGTACCAGAGTATTTTAATTACTCCACATCGGTGACGAGATAGCAGAAAAGACCTGCAATTGCCGCGCCACTATCTATGGACACAATTTTACGCAATCGCAAAGTAGCTTTGAAAAGTGGACTAATCATTTTCGCAACGCCGGACAGCTCACGCATCGCAATATTCGTAGCTCATAATTTTTTTTCTCGCCAATGTCAAATCAAATCCAGATTAGATCTGACATTCCATCGTTTTGAGAATAGCTTTCAATAAAGATTGACATCTAAATCTTAAATTTAGAGACAAAGAGACAACTCGTGCGTGAAGATTCCTGGAATTTTTATCTTTACGTTTTCCTTGCCAGTGTCGAGTTTGAAGCTTTCATTCTTTCAAGGCGCCTCTTCGCGACGACATTTTCGCGCGATACGCGGTATATTTGCCTGCACGGCGTATCGTCCGAGCGAAACGATTAACGTGTTGCACACCTTGCGGAGATAACGTTTGCGATTAGCTCCATGGTGGGTTTCCGAATGAGCGCGGTTAATCACGGATCGGACGGCCGAGTCATCAACTGCGCGAGGGCTTTCATTAGCCACCGTTATCGTCACCTTCGCCTCGTTATGTACCAGATAGATAATCCTCGGTAATTTTATGACGCAACGACTACGTGCAATATAAAATTGAAAACGGGGTGGTCTGAGGTAGATTGCAGCTCGCGTTAATTGCGCGCCAGTCCAACAAGCTTAAACGCGGCGGTTTCATATGCGATAAAAATGCGTCCTTCTTCAGGTTTTTCATTTTCTGGCTAACATTCAACCAGCGAATGAAAAACCGGGCCTCAGACGTATTATTTTTA
The DNA here is from genome assembly GCF_000949405.1 of Vollenhovia emeryi. Classification (NCBI taxonomy): domain Eukaryota; kingdom Metazoa; phylum Arthropoda; class Insecta; order Hymenoptera; family Formicidae; genus Vollenhovia; species Vollenhovia emeryi. Next base: position 1,881,979 of record NW_011967219.1, read on the forward strand.
ACGCTGCCCTTAAGAAAAAGTACTGATAGTGTTGAATCAGTAACTTGTAGCGTTCTATCAGTGACTGATTGCGAGAGTCCACTGGTAATGTTTCAGAACGTTCAGTTTTAATCATCAGTTTCTACATCACTATGAAAAACTGGTTAGACAATGATTGTTATCATCAGTAACTAAGTGCTGATCAGTAACCAAGTATGGATCTGTAATTAGTTAGCGATGATAACAATCACTGTGTAACTAGTTTTTCAGAGTGATGTAGAAACTAATTATTAAAACTGGACATCAATTGTCATCAGTTACAATAATCAGTTATTCATCAGTTAGTGATCAGTTTGACTGTATTTTTTCTTAAGGGGGGTATAAACTGTAGCAGCATAAAGTATTAATAAATGATTATTTTATAAAAATTTCCGTAAAGAGTGCGTAGAAATCTTGGTAGGGCCGATGCTAATCTTGAAAAGTCGCCACTTGAATTCTACAGTTGAATTCGGCGTTTCGAATCAATTGAATTATTCACCGCCGATCGTGTTCTCGTGACACAAACGCGAGACTAGCTCGCTCGGTGACGTGAATCGCCGCATAGATCACGATCGAGGCATTCTTTTTCTTCTCCCCTGCCATTCGCTCCGCGTCTCTCGACCCATGAATGGCATGCGCGTATATCGTCGCACAATGCAGACAAAATTAGCATCGCAATGCGCCGCTGCTGCTGCTGGAAAACTGGGTAAACAGCTGTGCGAACAATGCGAGCGCACTGCGACTTCCTTCACCCTCGCTCTTCCCTCTTCATTTTCTTCACTTCGTTCTCCTTCCCTCTCGGTCACCTGCCTGCGCTATGAGGCCTGCATGACGACGATTGCATCGAGGTTACGGATACGAGTGTGGCCGCAAAGCCGTGTATTCATCCCGCAGAGAAGAACGCGGGCTTCCTGCGAGGAATGATTCTGAGTTTCTTGAAACTACACGGAGCAAATTTATCCTGAAAATCGTGTAATCGCGGGACAACATGGCGTTTCCAACAATTTTATGACAGTTTTGCGAAATTTTGCCATACAATTCACTAGTAAATTGTGTATTGTAAGTGTAATTACTAGTAAAATGTATGGCAAAAATTTCAAAAACTCTCATAAAATTGTTGGAAACGCCATGTTGTCCCACGATTACATGATGTTCAGAGTAAACTTTGAGAGAAAATTTAGATTTGTACTAATGGCGATTAACAGTATATTACTTTGAAGACGACTGAGAACATTTAGAAAGGTTTATTTATTCTTATTAGTATTTGTATTACAATATCAATGAATAGACTTGAAAGAATAACTTACTAGAGTGGATATAATACAATATCGATACAATACTCCATAAATAAGTAACTAATTTTTCAATTATAGATATTTGACAAAAGTTATAACATACGTGTTCACATGTAATATTTTACTCGCTGTAGATGCTTACTTCTATGTAGATTGCATTCCTTAATTATTGCGTCTATGAAATGTCCTATGCGTATCGACGTACCGAGTGAATTAGATTAGACGATGTGGCAATTAGAAATACACGAAACAAGTGTTGCAATCTTTTTAGCGCACGTTCCTTGCTTTGTTAGAACGAACCGTTACGGAAAGGTAAAAATATCGCGTAGTACAATTGATAAAATACCAGTTGGCAGTCGCGATATGATGCAATTAGTAGCGAGACGGTAATTACGGATAGAAATAACGGATAGAAATATGCGACAACAGAAACTTGCAATTAGAGCTCAAGTAATACTTATCGTAGTAAAGAGGCTCTGTAACGCATTTTTTTTTAAAAGCCTCAAATTGTAACTTTCCATAAAGTGTATTCCTCAACATGTTTACGTATAGAGGAAAGTCCTCTATTAGTAGGTTTTTAACGTCCAAATTCAATGGCAAATCTTTTTTCGCAACGATCACACAATCTAACAATCAGTTTTTCACTAAACAGATTTCACTCCAAGGGCAACAAATTCACGGTGGAACCAGGGTTGGGAAGTAACACGTTACTTGTAACAAAGTTGCAGTTAAAGTTACTTTTTTTTGGTAATTCTAACTTAACTTCGTTACATTCCCTCCATCTGTAACTGTAACTCAACTCAGTTACATTTTTTCGATAACTAGTAACTAATTTAATATATATATATATGTATATATGTAGTTACATTAATAGTTACTTTATATATTTTTTAAACGTCTACAGATTGCATTAGGCTTTGCATTTGTGCATAAACGCCTTTATCGACGCTTTACAATTCAAATGCAGATTTGATGTTTTTATTTTCACTGCAAGAAAGTAACTGCCAAATCACATTTTTAGCAAAAAAAAACTGTAACTAGATACTTTTATAAAGTAACTTTCCCAACCCTGGGTGGAACCAACAGATTACGCCTATTAGGTAATTTAGCGGAAACTCCGCTCATATTAGGAGCCTATCTCATAATAGGGGACTTTCCTCTATGTATGTCATTGATTCTTTAGAATAATATTTTGTCAAACATCACCTATAATTTTGAGTGTTATTAGAAAATTATTTTTTTTTTTTCGTTTAAAGTATGCAGTCTCTTTACTGCCTGCCGATTCTATTGGTTCGCTACATTCGATTGGCTTACATCTCTATTAAGTTGTAACTCCATTTGCATTCAATCTACCTCTGCTAACAAATGCGACAGCCTCGTTGAACACTGGTGCAAGCGGATCCTCATCTCTATATCCCAATTTGCAGTAAATTAGCTAAAACGTGAAATACCATTAATCAATGGAGGTGCTAACGAAACAATTTTGTCATACGCTATTGCGGAAGTTGCTTTATCGTTAATAATAGTTATTCGAGAAACACGCGTGAAATAAGTCTCCTCGTTATTAGCGAATAAAGAAAAACGTGTGTGGTTTATTATTAATATAGTCGACGTTATAACAATTATAACATAGTTAAGGACTGGCAATTGCAAGCGAGTGTCCCCGGATAAGTAAATAAATTCCCTCGAGGCCACGTTTAATTATCACCGCGTTTACAGAAAATCGCGATTGCTCTCGATATCGCACACGCAAGGGCACTGAGCATGACTTTCTCGAAGCGCTTCGATACGCTAATTACAATCCGCAATTAACATCGCGTCCTCTGTCGACCGCGTCCAGATACGACTCAATTTGGCGTATACAATTCACGATCTCGGGAATTGAAATAATATCAATAAATTCGCAGGAGTTAATATTGTACCAAATACGCTGCGCTAACCGTCACGCTTCGAGGGGTGAGTGCAACCGCGAGTAATATTATTGTAATTGCAGCTGGGAATCGCAATTGTTTTATATCACCTGCCGCAGAAGAGGTTTGCTGCTTTCAGACTTTCTAATATTCACACATATGGAAGGTACGAATATCGTATGAATGCGGGTAGTTTTAAACATGTTAATTTAGTCACGAAATGCAATTAAACTGAAGAGGCAAAATTACAGAAAATAATCTCGTGACAATATCTATAACAGAATTTTTGCACGCGCGAGATGCACACAAAAAAAACAAAAGACGCATAAGATACCAAAAAAAATAACATCAAAATAACGCAAAATCTGGAAAAATAAAACGCAAAATATGCAAAAAAAAATAACATCAAACTGTCACACCTCCAGTAATAGCATTGGATCCGGAAATCTTTTCTGCGGGTGCAGTGGTGTGCGTCGAACAATGAGGCGTCGATGAAACTTTTATGTGCGAATCGGAAGAAGAGGAGACACGTTAAAATAGCGAACGTAACGGTCGTGTTTGCGAAAGTTTTCTTCGCACGGTCATCCCGTTATCGCGACATTCTCACTTGGAACAATGTCCGTACAATGTGCAATCGTTCGCCATTCATATCCGCAGAGCGACAACTACCGTTCGGAAGGAAGAAGGCGTTTCCTCGATGGAAAGTATCGGCGAAGTGACGGGAAAGTGGCGTCAAGTCGGGCCGCGGGAAATTTCGGGAGACGCCCACTCCTTTAAGAAGACACAATCGTTGCAACGTTCTCTCTTCCCCCTCTCCGCGGGGGAAAATAAAAATAACACGTCCGTTGACCGATGTCACCGCGGCGGCGGTCCTTTGTACGACGCGGAAGCATGAATGAACGTTCACGCCGCAGACTTTCCCGCCATATCGGTCGACGTGAACGCGCGAAATCTCTCTCCTCGGAAACCTCGACCGAAATCGAGAGACGAAAGAGGACAAAATTGCACGCGATCCCGTCGGGGGTACAGTGAATTGAAAAAGTGAGGATCACCGTGGCAAGCGAGTGCGCGCTGCGATTGGATTTAATCTCGATATTGCTCGATTGTGTATTGAAGAAAGTCCCCTATTATAAGTTAGGATTCTAATATGGGATAGCGGAGTTTCTGTTAAATTAATCGGCATCATCGGTTGCTTCCACCATGAATTTATTGCCCTTGGTGCGAAATCTGTTTAGTGGAAAATTCACTGTTAGATCGTGCAATCGTCGCGATAAAAGATTTGTGATTGAATTCTGGTATTGAAAACCTGCTATCTCATATTGGAAACCTCTCGATAATAAAGAACTTTCCCCTACAAATGAGCGTTAAGCATTTCGACGAGTGCGTATCCTGCGTGAAAACCTGAAACGCAACGGGAAAACGAAATAGAGACATAATATTGCTAATTCATTAAATATATTAATATATTTATAAATTATTAAATTTAAAGCAGCAGATAATAGTCTTTGAGCATCGATGCTTATAACGTTGCCATGTTTTTTTCTGCGAGATGAGATTTGTGGTTTCTCTTACACGACGATCTGATATTTACATTAACCGTCTTTCAATCTATTCTGCACTGAGAAAAATGTCCGATTAAATATAATCGGACAATCCAATTACACAATGACAATCGGATATATCCGATGGAAAATATGGATCGGTTCTGCGATCAAGTTTCATCGGTAACTGCATTTCGCCGGATAAATTTCATCGGATATATGTATACATAATCCTATACGGGATCCTCTTAATCGGAGAAGTTAATCGAAAAAATTAACCATCGGAAACACTATTTAATTGGTTTATCCAGTGGCAATGTTTCTCAGTGTGACAGTCTATTTTCGCTTTGTCTCTCGAACGATCAGCCGTCGCCGCACCCAGAAGGAATTTCTGTTGCCCGGACAAAAAATATTCTTGACGCATTTATATTTCTCACAGCCTCATTTAGTATAAAAATAAGACAATATCGAAATAAAATCAATAATTCTTATTCTCCTCTATCGTATTAAAAAAGATTGATTTACCATATTGAGACAAGAGTAACTTATATAAATGTGAGTTTATATATTGTTGCGTTTAGAACAAAATTTCCCTCCATCTTACAACGCACGAAGTTGGCACCACGATATTCAACAAAAGACGACACGTCCTATCATTTTATTCTATATTTTAGAGTTTTTCATTTCAGATTAAAACATTCCTTTCTCTATAATAAATGTGACTGACGCTACATCGATCCTATTTTGTGATACATCGAAGTGCAATAGCGTTGGATCCGGAAATTTCTTTCTGCGGGTGCGGAGATGCGAAATTTTCGCAGGGATATTTAACGGATCTTCTTAGGTCGGAGTGTACGGGCGATCTGTCTCTCTTAACCGAGGACGAGGACGTCCTTTGTTGCGCGTAAATGCCAGTACTCGCGGCACCCGATGCGTGATGCGTGATCTTCTCGCGGCAACGGCGACGGCGCGGCGGCGAAGGATCGCATCCACGTTCCAGCGCGTTTGCGAATCCACACACCGCTTTCGCAACTACCACGGGAAGTTTCGCAATTCTGCCATTGCCCGGGCGGCCCGGAGCGATTCGAGCTACGCCCATCGTGCCAATTCCGGACGCCCTCGTTTCCCAGACCCGTGTGTGACCGGAAATCTTAAGGGGAGCGTCTCCTCTCCGCTCTCTCGAGATGAGGTGTATCTCGGACGGGGGGGAGAGATCATTCGCGATTGTCCATCTCGCACGGCGCGGTCGACTTTACGCGTTTGCGGTTTCGCTCTCTGAAACGTGAGGTGAAACGTTGCCTGAACTGGGTTATTCGGTAAAAATTTCGCTATTGTCCATTCTTCATCGAGCCGCGGATTATGGCTGCTTTCCTTTTAGGAGACGCAAATCGACACGAGTTAACACACTCGGGGTACAGTTTGCCACTGTGAACTGGCGAAGATTTCAACGACGAGATTTTAAGAAAAGGTTCCGCCGAAAAAAAAATTCTATCGAAGTTCTCGGGGCGGATACGTTCTTCGGTGACAAACACACTCCGCGACTCTGCTCCCGCGAGCAGAGTCGACAAGTGTCGATTGAGTTGGAATTAAATTCTGAATGGAAAGCGACGTGTGTCGATTTGTGCCAAAGGTGTCGACTGTGTTCTCTAAACGGAAAGCAGCCTATATTAAATGTTTTCCCAAATTTTTATATTTCTGGGAGAAAAAATGAAAAAAATCTCATTATACAGGGTGAGTTTTTATTAGTAATATTTTTTCAAACAGTGGAGGCGCTTCGGAGATTTCAAAGCCACCTCTATTTTTTTTAATGGAACCCCCTATTGTTTATTATACTATCTTATTCTACTAAGTAATATGAACAACTTTTGTCCGAAACATTTTTTATTTGCCCAATACTTTTTGAGATATTCAAGAGAAAATTGATAACCTTTTCAATATTTAGCTTATGATATCTCGATAACTGTTTGTCGGAGGGAAAAATAGTACAGGACTTTCTTACTTTATTTGGTCTCAGGAATTGCAATAGTGCTCCAATTATTGAAAATTTTTGTATATTATATATAGATCTTATGAGATCCAATTCTTAAATTCAGCAGACCTTCAGAGATTTGACACTTTCCTTGAATGTTCGAGATTATCTACTGAGATCTAACTAAATCTAATTAAATGTTCTATTAAAACATTTAATTGGATGTCAATAGACATAACTTCGAATCTTCAAGGAAAGTATTAGATCTCTGAAGATTTGATGATTTTAGAATTCGATATAATTAAATATTACACGATTGAAACATATCTAATGAAATATTTTTATTTTTTCCCGGGTTACTACACGGGAAAAAATGCTGTTGAATTACGAAACGTGAAGTTGCTTGAATTAAACGTTAACGTCACGGGCTGCCTCGAACAAAAATAATTCACTCAATTTTAAGCATTGAATTAAATATCCAAGGCGACTATCTGATGGTTATTGATGTTGTTTCAACGATTTTATTTCAATTACACTAATCTTGTTGATGCAACATCATTTTTTATTCCGTGTACATACTTAATATAATATTATATACTTGTATACTTGATGCGAGATACGTGCGGCTCAACGTTTAACGTTAGATCTTTCAGGATCATCCTACGTTATCCCTTTCTTTATCGCTTGACACTAAGAATGTTTGAAATACATAACGATATCGTTGGGAGAGAGATTCGAAAACGAGTTACATATACATTTCTCAGGTACGGAGCAAGTTAATCAGGTTATTAGCGGAGATTAATTCCCCATCGAAAACTATACAGCATTCGGACCGGACTCACGGAAAGAGGCGCAACTTGCGGAGCGAGCGACGATTCCGATGATAATTACCGCTCGTTAACGCAACGGCATCCCGCAATAAAACTTCGTGGCCCGGCGCGAGATCGAGATTTGTCTCGGGTTGTAGTCCTTAATCTCTCGTCGCGATCCGCCGAATCGCTCTGGGACGAAACTACCGTTGCAGGTGCAAAGCGAGAATAACAAGCCTGGCGGGTGATAGCAGGTGGGGGGGGGGGGGGAGGAGGAGGGAAAACGTCAAGCAGCAGCGAGGGGAATAATTAACAAGTGCGGCATAATTACCGATCGCGAGTAGCGCGCGCGTGTTCGTAACGTCCAGTTTCAATTTCTCAATTAATTTAATCTGATAGATTATATCGCGCGTAATTGCAATTCGACGAATTTCCGTCCCTACGAGGACGACGCCTCCCGCTTTCGAGTATGCTAATACGTCGGGCGATACGATAAATCCGTGGGAAAAGTGCATGTCCAAAACCGATCATAGATCTGGCAACCAAAAGGATACTAAATGTGGCTTTTGCTCCTACACTGAGAAAAATGTCCGATTAAATATAATCGGATAATCCAATTACATGATAACAAACGGATATGTCCGATTAAATTGTATATCCGATGAAAAATTTGATCGGTTTTTCAATCAAATTTCATCGGTAATTGCATTTCATCGGATAAATTTCATCGGATATATCCATAATTTAATCGGAAAACGTAATCGGAAAAATTAACCATCGGACATACTATTTAATTGGTTTATCCGATGAAAATTTTTCTCAGTGTATAATTTCTGAGTAATTCGTTTCTCATTGTTTCTTCATTTTCCATCGATAGTGAAGTAGTGATATAAACGGTAGCACAAATAGAAGTAAAAACTGTCAAGCAAGGGAAATGAACTCCGATATTTTGCCGCAACGATTTCTTCCTACCTTCCGTATAAAATTGCAATCGAGGATGAAGATACAAATGTCTTCTTTTACTTGTTTTATACACTTCTGCTACACTGAGAAAAATTTTCATCGGATAAACCAATTAAATAGTATGTCCGATGGTTAATTTTTCCGATTACGTTTTCCGATTAAATTATGGATATATCCGATGAAATTTCATTGAAAAACCGATCAAATTTTTCATCGGATATACAATTTAATCGGATATATCCGTTTGTTATCATGTAATTGGATTATCCGATTATATTTAATCGGACATTTTTCTCAGTGTATATTCCGCGATACACGCTAAATTGATTTATGATACACATTCATAACATAAAACTTCATATAATGGATATCCCTAAAAATGCGACACCCATCGAAACACCCAAGTATGCGCAATCACCAGATCGTCGGTTGGTACAGTTTCGCTGCGCTAAAATCACGAATAAATTTATTACGTTTCACGGCGTAACAACCGTTAATTCTCGAGCCGGAGAATATAACCATCGATAATGACCCGGTCTCCCGTAATAATTTCCGATTCGGCCGCGCGACGAGACGCCGCCGTCGAGAACTTCAATTCTTATCTTTGTCGTGCGAGGAGTCACCAAGTCCGCGCCGTACAAATTACATTCCCGCCTTATCGCGGCGTTACGCGTTTAGCATAAACGCGAAGGGACGGCATTTTCGTATAGCAGGTGTACGTTAAAGTCGTCGCGCATACTACCAGTAGGAGATTTAAAGGAAGAGCGAGGCTTGGGATGAGACAGCAATTAACCAGATACGAGTAATTACGAGGACGCGCGAGACGGGGATGCTGGAGCTGCGGGGTGGGAACAACGGTGGGACGGGAGGGGGGGAAGAGGGAGGCAGAATACCGACGTGTCGTGAAGGTATGGGTAACACGCTGGCAGTCCGGCGTGTCGTCTCGTCGATTCCCGTTAGCTTCCAGGACCCGCCTGAGTCAAGCCGAACTCGTCGCACCGCTTGTCGCGTGTCTACACGCGCAAAGCTTGCGAGCGGTTGCAGATTTCACGTGCTCCTCTGACAAGCTTCTCCTGAGAAAGCTGCCGCATGCGACGCGAACGATATACTCGAAGAGCAGGTTTCACTTCGCTCGCGATGATTTTTGGCACCGCAGTTTCCGCCTCTCTTTCTCTTTATATCTCTCTCTCTCTCTTTCGTCTGAATTGCGTATAGAAGTTTGTGCACTGTAAAAAAATTACATGTAAAATTACGATTATTACAGTGGGTAAGGTCGGGGCCGTCTATTAAAGGTGTATATTTACATACGTCAGTAAATTTACTCCTTGTAAGTAAAATTAATAATAAGTAAACTGCTTCCTTTTGATTGGGTAAATTTTACAATTTTTTGTAATTTTTCATCGTGTACAAACGAGTTTTTACACAACAAAGAGTTAAAAAAAATTTTTTTTGTGAAAGTACATACGTTTTGTATTTCCGTTATTAATAGTGTAATCGCTACACTTATTATGTACGTCATTTTACATACTTTTTTTACAGTGTGCGTTTCATTGCTCGAGATGCGAAAGTCGCGTATCTCTTGGGTCAATATTAGATCGGTTCGGTGTCGATAAATCGATAGTCGCTGCTCGGAAATTTGCACGAGATATAACTTAATATTATAAAGAGACACGTTTCGGCAAAGTTAAACTTAATGCTTGAAAACATGCCGATTGAGACACAGTTTACTATAAAATCTATAAGTCACAAGTCTGAGAATTTACATTCTGAATTACCTGATGAAAGATTAGCGTCGTTTATAAACAGAGATCGAATATCGTGTACGAAATAACAAGTCCGGCGCACCGTGTGTCCCGAATTCGTAACGTTTCACGGGGAAATGAGCCAATCGTAGGATTCGTTGCGCAAAAAAATGCCTCCCTCTCTCATTTGAATTTGTAATCTTTTATTCGCGCAGAAGCCAGCGGGGGCTGGCCACCTGCGCTCATCATTCGCCGCCAAGATTAAGTAAGCGGTTTCGTTACGTTTTAAAGAGTCGCGCAACGCGCAGCACACTGTAAAAAGAATTTCGTGTAAAATTACATTTATTACAGCGGGTAATATTGGGACCCTCTCTATTAAAGGTGTATATTTACATACGTCAGTGAATTTACGCCTTGTAGGTAAAATTACTGCCTTACATAATAAGTAAACTGCTTGCTTTTAATTGTGTAAAGTTTACAATTTTTCGTAATTTTTCATCATGTACGAACAAGTATTTTACACAACAAAGTGTAAAAGCAATTTTTTGTAAAAGTACATAAATTTATCTATTTCCATTGCTAATAGTGTAATCGCTGCACGCATTATGTATGTAATTTTACATACTTTTTTTACGGTGCAGGTCTCTCAGAACTAATGTCAACTTAATATCTGCTTTACTTTATTGTGCACTTACGTATTTTTTTACGTGGTAATTTCTTTCATCGGACGAAAGGACTGTGGTAACGTACGTAATTTCTAATACTATGTAAACTAGGCGTGGCGTCATTTAAGTTCCTTTCGTTTCGTTCTCGTATTTCTATTCACAAATTATTAATGTCTTTATACATTTATCGTAAACCTACACTGAGAAAAATGCTTCGATTGTATCAACGAAGCATGTACTATATGATAGAATGTATTTTGGCTGAACCAAACAGAATTTCTAGTTAGCACGATAGGGCTCGATAGTTCATAACCAGAAGTTTGCTAGACTTCACTGCACATCTGGTAAATCCTAAAGGAATTCTGATTCGTCCGTTTTCTAACAGACGACTGGTGGAATCTACCAGATTGTTTTTTCAGCGTACCCGGATAAATTTCCGATCAACTTCTTCCATTCTGTCAGAAAATATGTAGTCGACAACTTGGACAAAATCTTTAGGAGGAAAAAGTTTATTTGAAAGTAAAATTTTCCTGGAATGTTTCGCCAACTTTATAAATGTCGCAGAACACGAGTTAATGAAAAATCTCTTGTTTCGTCAATTACAGAGCTGGTACGCGTATAAAAGCCGAGTTGACCGATCGCCTCTTAGATCCACCAGGAAAATGGATGATTCCGGCTGTTCCCGAAATCGGTCAGAGACGCGTGTACGAAGGATGCACCTAAGGATGCACCAACCGGAACGAGCACCCGACACACGTTCGCGCGCGGACACAACCGACTTCCCTTCCCCTCGGCAAAAAAGGTAAGCGGATCTGTCATTGGCGTACGGTTGATATTTTAAGCGACACGCCAATATAAATCGTCGAGGTTCCGAAAATTGTTGACGAATAATCTTGTTCGAAGAATTTAATTGTTCTTTCAAATCCGCCTGTCTTTCCGCATTTTTGTTTGAAAAAAATTGTTTATCTCCACCCTTTCTGCTGATAAACTTCTTACACTGAGAAAAGAGTCTTTGAAAATTGATTTCCCTGAAATAAACATTGTATGCCACAAATAAATGTTCAAAGACTCTTTTCTCAGTGTACTTCTAGTATATCATTTGTACTTAGATAAGTTACATTTAGTTAAAAAAGTTTACAAAGGATATTACAAAAAGACACTTGTAAAAGTATCTGCAATGACGTCGTAGCTATGAAAAGGTAAATCATCTTTCTCCCCTCCCCCTCTTAAAAGAAATAACATTACATAGTGTAATAGCTGCTGTTTATTGCAACCAAAGGGGGGTCATAATGACTTAACAATCGTTTTCGCAAACAATCTTACCTGCGTATCGGATTAAAGGGTGATTACGCCAATGTTTGGTGAGCACGTGACTCGGGCACACGCCGGCACGCGCCACGTTTCTCACGGAGAGCACGCGCCTCTCGCTCACTTCGCATCTCGCTCCCTCCCTCGACTTCTTACTCCCGCACTTTGTTTCTTAACCGCTTCTCTCTTTTTCTCTCTCTCTTTCTCTCTCTTTGCATCTTGCACAATTTCTTTCTTTCTTGTTCTCTATCTGCCAAGTTCAAATGCATTCTTCTCTCGTGCGCTCCTATTTCGCATCCTTCGTTACTGTTTTTGTAATTCTTTAAGTTTCCTTTTGGTTACTCCTCTACCTTTTCTCCCGTTCAACATACTCTTTGGTTTTCTTTTTTTTTTCCTTATTGCTCCACACGGGGTCTTCATAAGCATCTTGTCTTCATGTCGGCACGTGCCTTCACGAATGGCCTATCTTGGTACATCTCTGGTGAAGTATTTCTCGCTAATTTGGATTCATTGCCCAAATTCAAGACGCGATTTGTCTAAAGATTGTTTTGGACTTATTTTAAAAGGAAAAATTACTGGTACTTTTACCGCGTTGCTTTTATAGAACCACGTATAGAAGAGACTCGTGCACACGCACGTTTAAACATACACGGCATCGTGGATTAATATATCTTTTAATCTAATAATGCATTATATTAATTATAAATCTTATAAATGTTATCAAAGATTATCTTCTTGATTCTCTTTTCAAAATCGTGCAATCATTTCATTTTATACCTTTTGTTTTATTTGCGATAGAAATTCGTTGGGACTTTGGAATTATTCTCTCACTAAGAATCATAATAACGGACTTAACATTTTTATATACAATTGTTATTAATAACAGTTGCGATAAGATGAATAAAACATTTGGAAAAGCGATGCTTGAGATAAAAATTGTAAACCCGGAAAGAGCAAACAATCCACAAAGAACAATAAGTCGCGTCATAAATGGACATGAAAAGTGACCAAACGTGAAAGTGCGCTACAAGTTCTAGCGAACGCTTGTCGGATTCGATACAGGAGTGTCATTGTCGTATGAAAATCCTCGCTTTGCGGTGCGACATGCATTATTCAATAAGCGGATTCGCGAGAAACGCGTGACATGTTCTCCGTACACACTTACGTATGAAGGTACCTGCCGCGTACAGAATTTTCAAGAGAGCCGTTGTTTTTCAATCCAGTTCTTTCTTTACGGGATTAGTTGATTTATGGTACGATATGGTACGATACGCTCATTCGATTTCTAGACAGGCAATTTTGGAAACTCGCATACATATTTTTCTATTTGCATGTATGACGTATCCATAAATATAAATAAACTAAATTAATTGACGATTATAGTTTCTGATCAAATTCTATGTGTAGCAGTAACTATAGTTACACGTTACACAGTAGTGCACTACTCGTGCAAATAAATCTGTTTTTTTTTGTATTTGACAAAATTGTTCCACTCCTAATTAAAAATTATCTAAAAATTAATTTGTCATGTACACTGCAAAAAAATTACATGTAAAATTACAATTATTGTAGTGAGTAATATTGGGACCCTCTATTAAGGTAGTTATCTCGTGAGAATTGTTTCAAATGTGTACAGTTTATTCTTTACATTAATACGTGCAAAATAAGACTAATTAAATTAAAATTAACCGTTTCAAAGTTCTAAAAAAACGTTTGCTATGTTACACGAAATATTACGTGTAAAACATGTTAAAAATATTCTTGTATGTAATATATTATTACACGTGAAATATTATTTACACATATTATTATGTGTTAAAATATTAATATTTACGTTTGCAAACGCAGATGGCACATTTTATTTTCTTTTTACGCTTAACGGCGAGTGAGATTCGTGAGAAACAAATGTGTTATAAAGTAAAAAAGAACGAACAATTTGAAAAAGTCAAAGTCAATTTATATATTTCCATTATTAATAATGTAATCACTGTAATCGCTACACATATTATGTACGTAATTTTACATACTTTTCATACAGTGTATATTAATAATATCTAATACATCCCATACAGCACAGCAAGGTTTCAGCAACATTCAGCAATAATTTATCGCAAGATTGCAACATTGCCTAAACGCTGCGAAATGTTGCTGCAACGCTGCTGCAATCTTGCAGCAACGGTAAAATGTCCGCCTCCAGAAATATTACAATGTAATATTACAGCAACATAGCAATATAATGCATGCATAATATATGTTTTCTCGAAGCGCGGTGTGCTTCACTTCTCTTTTAAATTCACAGTAAATGAAGATTTGCAATTTAGAAATATACATTTGTATACACCAACTATTGAGGTAAAATCTCTAATCTTAGTAGTTAGAATTTAAGTAACAATGATTTTTGCTCCGATACATTTTCTCGATTGAACAGAATTAATCGTTTATTTAATCGGTACCAATAAATCCACAGAATGATACACAAAACGTAGTAACAGTCACGGAACAAAGTAATGTAAAATATTAAGTACGGAATTTTCCATTACGTAGGCGGGACAACGAATTCTCAACGTTTTTGTTGTTGTTTTTCACTCGGCGCGGTGACGTACGATGTTTTTGCGTGCCATCGTGTACTCGAAGGTCGTCGCGTTCTCATTCGCTCGCCGAACGTCGTACCGGCAGGCAGCAGCGAGAGTCGCTCCGTGTGTCGTATTACTTTTGCGTTATCGGTTTCCAAGACTCGATCGCGACGAATGTAGGGATAAAACGCTATAGATTTGTACACCTTTATCAGTAACGAGTAACGTTCCTCGATTATTAAGTTCCTACAACTTGTAATGAGAAACGAATTGCGTGTTGAGGCGACGGCTCTTTATCAAGGTATAGATATTTTACGAGACTAACTCATCTAAATTATAAATGTAAACCGTTGTATTTTGTCGCGGTTACATCTCGTTTACGCACCGCGCTTTTAATTATCTATCGATTTCGTTTCAAGGATTAGATTAAATAACAAAGATTGTAAATCTGTATATCTTTTCGTTACGGACTAATAACTACTTCTTTATCGCAGATTATGCTTCCGATTTTTGTGTTGCCTTTTATATCGCCAATTCAAAAGTGATTTATCCATTCTTCCGAATCAAAAATGCAAGTTTGCTAGTTTGAGTAATTCGTATAACAGAAAGTCACGCGATATTTGCTAATAATATTTTGTGCGTTTCGCGGTATTTCACATCGCGTACGGGAGTGCTCGAAATTTCGTGCGATCGATGATTTTCGCGAGTGAGTGTTGTGTAAGTGCGACAAGGAAATCTGAGAGGACGAGGAGGCCGAGGAGGCATCGGGCAATGGCGAAAAATTGGTGAGGTAAGTGTCTTACATTTTGATGTTATTTGCTACTTGTGCAAAATAAGGCATCTGTTCTGTGATTTTATTTTATTTATTCAAATGATTCGATCGAGGATTCGAATAAGTGTTAGAGACAAAACCATACGTATAAAAATTTGTCAGTTTATATTTAAAAGGAAGATTCTTTCAGCATTCTATATAATTAGTTTAATAAATGCCTATTTTTTTAAATATAAAATATAAAGTACATTTGATATAATAATTTTAATTTTACATGATTAGTCTATAATCATATGCATATTTGTATTGTTACAGTTTAACAACTGTGCTGTTGCGAGTCGTATCAGTGAGTGAAAAATTACTTTTTATTTTAAATTGACGTTGCGCATACAATTACTTCTCTTTGCATGTATACAAATTCTTAAAAATATACAATGCTGAACTATAAACTGCGCGCGCGAAACGCGCGTTTTGTCATTTCTAGTAAACTATAAAAGTGATATGAGGAAACAATATACATATTACAAACATAATTGTATCAATATTTTAAAATAATATTGCTACAACAATATCTAATATCTATGTACCATTACAGTGCAAGATGCAATGTTGCAATCTTGCGGCAATGTTGTTGCAAGCTTTTGTGTTGTATGGGATGTGTGTGACAAAAAATGCGCGCTTATATTTATAACGAAATGTCATTGTTAGGTTTGTAAATTTTGCATAGCAAATTATTATTCGCGAAATTACAAAAATGAAAGATTTCGCGCAACATATGCGTCGTCTACAATGCGTGGAGTAGGCCTGGGGTAAGAAGTGGGAGCAAGAAAAATAATAAATTTTATTTCTTACTCCTACCCGAGCTCTTACGCCTACTCTCGGCGAATCAGAACGCCATCGGGCAGTATTAAAATATTTAAAAAATTATGCCTGTATTTTAGCTTCCTTACACCGAAAGCTTACGGTTCTCTCTTACTCCTTACGCCAGGCTTACTCCACGCATCGTAGACGACACATTAGATAAACCGATTTTTGATGAGCCTCTATATAGGGCGGTATATGTAGCTTTGACGTCACGACGACGCGTACGCGCACTTGCGTGCGTGTGCGAGGCGAAGGAGCAGCTGCACGCCAACGGTCGTATACGCCCGCACACGCTTCGCGGAGAATGGCGATTAAATAAAACGAGAAAGGCTCGCGTACGTGTGAAGGCGGGTTAATGTCTCACCGGTAGCCCGGAAGCTTCAACGATATGCTACAACAAAACACTTCACAATTAGACTTGTACAACGGCGAAGTGTCGATACTTCCACGCCGAGTTACATTAAAATTGCCGCTTCGCCTTTGCTATGTCGATATATCGCGGTACATTTGAACAGGTGTCATTACTTTAATCGTTTACGTGAAAACAATTTAAAATATTCCATGTAAAATCTGGTTCGATTTTCAAAGCATTGTTCTCAACGAAATTTATAATATAGGCACATTGTTGCACTCGCAAATACATTTGAACAATGCATGTTTGAACACACAACTCTTGCCCTGAGAATAAAATTCTTATGATTGTTCGCGACCGATTAACACTACTTTAGAGATTTTCTTACGCAAGTAGCGTAAAAACGTAAGAGAAATATTTTCCGAGTACATTTTTCGATACTATAATAAACTGAGAAGGGAACGTCCGCGGCATATGTCATGCAATCGCGACGTCGACCACCGGATTCAAACGGACTTAAAGTCTGTCCAGTTAAACCACTTACACCACGACGAGAGCCGGTTAAAAGTCGGCGCATCGTGGACGGGAACATCTGGTTCAGGTACTACCATAGGTGGAGGCCAGCGAGCGCGTGTATGGTGGCCGTTCATCCCCTGCAGGGTGATTAAATGAAGCATCACGATTCATGAAGGAGGCCAACCGTGAAACCGCTGTTGCACCCCTATGTCGTCCAAAAACTTTAGACAAAGGGCAGGTCGCTCCGTTAGGTCGAGGAGTCACTCGTCCAAGTTTAACTTGTAACGCCACGTTCTTTATCGCTTAGAAACACACCGCTATTCCACGATTGAGTGACAAGTCTGCTTCCGTCCGGTATCCGCAAGAAGGAATTGTAGCTCACGTTGAAAACAAAAATTTCGCGGCCGTAGCTAATCGCGATTTACTAAAAATACTGCGTTGACTATACACGGAGAGAATTTTCTCTTAAAACGTATCCTGAAAATCATGTAATCGTGGGACGACATGGCATTTCAGAGAATTTCATGAGAGTTTTTGGAAATTTTACCATACATTTTACTAAAAATTATAGTTATTGTTAATACTGTTTTACTAGTAAAACTGTTACAATTTACCCTGAAAATTATATAATCGTGAGACGACATGGCATTTCGGAGAATTTTATGAGAGTTTTTGGAAATTTTACCATACATTTGACTAGTAAAACTGTACTAAATATAATTATTAATCAAATGTGGTGAAATTTAAAAAACTCTCATAAAACCCTCCGAAATGCCATGTCGTCCCACGATTACTTGATTTTCAGAATAAATTTTAAGGATAATTTTAATTTCGAAAGCACAGCAAACGGTTTTCTGTCGCACCTTATACAATAAACACAGTAGCAAAATATTAGCTGTCCATATTTTACAACTGAAATTTAGTTACCACACACCGTTCTTAGCTACGGCAGCTACATTGTTCTTTTTTTTCGTGTATGCCAAGAAAATTGAAAAGCGAAGAACGAAGCTGAAAGGTTTGAAAACGGGCTTGAAGCATTTTGTATGTACAAATGAGTGAAATTGAAATCATTAGCGCGCATAACCGCATCGCGCATGACGTTGTTGAGCAACGAATAAAATTTGATAGTATCAAAGTGACGAGTTTTAACACATCAACATTAACCTTAATAGTTGTCAGCCTGAATTGTGTGTGACCCACGCGAGGCTATAAAGGAATAATTATCGCGATCCCGGCATCACTTTTGCCTACTTGGCAGAGCGTTCCTCGTACACGTGTCATCACTTTATGGCCGGTCTCGCTAAAATACGATATTATCTTTACATTTATCCACTCGTGGCCCAAGTGGCTTTATTGCCACTAGAAACGCCAGACTCGAGGAACAATATAACGTGTATACACACCGGATGATTTGTGCCTAGTCGTAAACCGTGTGTCTACTCTTAACATTTACACCTGCGTCGGCATCTATATCCTACATCTACATTCGTTAACGTTCGTTAAATCAAGCGTGTATCGCGCGTTTAAAATGGATTGGCGCAATGTAATGCTTCTCATTACTTTTAGCAGTGAAACTGACAATTTCAAGATCAGCATTGAAAATGTGCAACTATACTCCGTAATGCAATTCTCTTTTAATCCTCTTGTATACTCTAAACTCTAGTTATTACAAAATTATTAAGGAACAAATAGGAAAGCGAATATATTGTCTCAATTATTTAGAAAACTCAATCAGGTTTACTTTTTTTAAAATCCCGCATGCAAGACGGTGCTATCGATGCAAAAACAAAAGGGAGGGTCAAGCAGATGAATACGTAGAGAAAAGTCCCTATTACGAGATAGGATTCTAATATGAGATAGCGAGCTTTCTATTAAATTAATAGGCAATTGTTAGGCTTCTAAACTTAATTTCAATGATACCATGCTGTTCTCTGATTTAGTCCGAATAGTGGAACACTGTCGGTGCGTACACAAAAGCCACATAATTTGTGCATTACACAATGTTTTCACGAATCGACAGTTCTAGGAGCAAAAGGTGCCAAAAGTGCGCCGAATCACTCCAGCATCCCCTTAACACTTCTGAATTTACAGTCTCCTGTTATTCGTTTGGTTGGCCCGCAATCTTAATACGCCTCCTCAAAATCGCGCAAAGTATCGCTCGTTTTTTCGCGGGGTAGCCCAGATTCCAAACCGTTGGCCCACAACTCTGAATACACGTATGCCGGTATGCGCGACGGCAAGAAAGATGATTCGCCCGACGTGGATTAATTTAATCCGACGACCGCGGGGAAAGGAGAGGAGCGAGAAAGGAGCGAGAAAGGTCTGTCCCCGTTCTCTCTCTCTCTCTCTCTTTCTCCGTCGATACATGAAGGAGCGTAATTGTAGCGTTTAATAAAGAAATGACACACTAGAAGGGGTATCCGGGCCGACACGCTCGCGTCTTGCACGCGCACATAAACGCACGGGCTGGCCCCGAATTTACGAGCACGTGCTACCGCAGATACAGGAGCGAAAATTGGTCGCGGTGTCCACCACGTCGGCGAGGCGACCCGTCGCGCGTAATGGGTAATTAACGTCCACCTTCGCTTTTTTGCACGATCGTCGCTCTCGCTCCACCTTGTCTCCACCTCGTTACAGTGTATTTCAATGGCGCGGCGTCGCGCGCGGTGATGATTGGCGTCGACTTCGCATCATACGACATAGATTGATGGCGTAGTTGTCAAGTCCAGGGAGACCCAAAGTACCGTGGCGCACCTTCTAATTGGTACAGACGTTCACCACCGGCGCAGAGAAAGATTTGCCGGCCTCTCCTCCGCGATATTATTAGTTTTCAAGCTCCGTGGACCCACGCGGAACATAAATATCTATTAGATATCTAATGGATATCCACGAATACCTAAACACTATTCGTTGGATGTGCTTCAGATACCCAAATGTCCGCCATTCGAGAACTAATGGATATTCGTAGAATATTTATGCCAATATCCATTAGACATTCATATCAGTATCTAGTGGTTATTTGCATAGATGTCCCATAGATATCCATTACATGTATATTAATATTTGTCCGTTAAAACATTTTTCGTCTATAAATATTTACCAAAAGCTGTACGCAGTTTTGTAAAATTATGTGTGAAATTTGTTCATACGCAACTATACACGATATGTTTCAAATTCTGTTCGCTTTGTCAGCAGAGATAATATTGGATCGATTCGTCGGCTCGCCTTTTATATTATTGCAGGAAGATTTTTAATTGCGAAAAAGTCTAACGTGCGAGTGCCGCGTCGCGGCAGCAAGCGGTACTAGTTTGAATATCTAATGCATATCCTCGGTAGCGATTTGGTAGACGTGGATTTGTAGGCAACACGTAAATGTCTAATAGGGTAAAGGCAGGCATTA
>NW_011967219.1:1903813-1924680 GCF_000949405.1 Vollenhovia emeryi
CTAGCTATGTGGAAGATATAGACATTTCATACACCTATTAGATATCTATTAGATATCCATAGTAGCTATGGACATCATACGGATATGTCGATATCCGTTGGACATTTATTAGATATTTTATTCTGCGTGGGGATTGTTTCATTTTGAACGCGTTATTACGCGTCATTCCACTTCACTCGTATGACGGGATAATTACAGAGTTGAAGAAGAGAAGTGAGTTTTATTAAAAAAAAAAAAAACAATCATCGTCGATAATAACGGCTAGAAAGTAATCGAGAAAATCCCGGAAGGAATCCTGGAATGCCCATCAGGGGCACGCGACTGGCACACGACGCTCGGCAAGGGGGTGCGCATAAGGTGCCCCCTTTTTTCTCGGACCGCCCCTCGTGTACGCGAGCCTGTGTGCGGTGTGTGTTTGGACGCGCTCGGGGAACCGTGGTGGATCCGGAGAGTGGTTACTCGGTGTCATCTGGCAAGCAGAGGAACCGGCGAGCCCCGAAAGCACATGGACGTCCCCGCGTCGTCGTGTGCGTTTCTACTTACAGCGCGATGCCTGTGCGTGTCGACATAACGGTCGGATCGGTCGATTCGAACCGATACAGCCGGTGTACAGCGTGCGTGGCAGAGAAGAGCGTTGCGGGATTCTGTTTCACGCTGCATTTAAATTTTGCTGGCTCTCAACCCGCGTTAATCACAAGTCCATTCGGCGCGTCGGCTCACCGACAAGTTTTGACAGATCAATTTAAAATTGTCGTCGTAAACCTCGTGTCGCCAAGATCGAGGCCGGGGAACCCGATATTCCGCCCGACGTTATCTCTACGTCGATTTTTAGAGAGACAACTTTGTACTCTACCGTTGTAAATGATTAAAAGAGTTACGAAATGACTTGAGAAAAATATATAATTTCCAATTGCACACGTGTCGTAATTCGCTGTTGCAGTAGTTTTTCATAAATCATACACGCGCGCATTTTTTTTTATTTTTCGCCTCTACAATGCTACATCTCACAAATGTCATTTATGGTTGTCGGAGTGGCACACTGTACATTCGCGCGATACGATCCGCCTCGCTGATCTGGAGCGGTTAATCAGTTAACCGCGCACACACACTCGCGGTACATCGACGCGGCGCGTCCGATGGTTTTTAATGCCCTAATTGAAAGGAGCTGATGAGCCATGGCATTCTCCGACCAGGGAATTGGGATAATCGTATAACCTGCCGGAACGACGAAAAAGGTACAAATGAGGAAACGGCATGGCCGACATGGGACCTCATTTCATTTGGCTGCATTCGATTTAACTTTTTTAATTAACATCGCCATATGTTGTACTCTGATTCGGACGTGCGTGATGCTGGGCTGCGATTTTGCGGCGTCTGCCCAGGAGATCTAAAATAATGCCGAGCGGTATGCCAAATTTAAATAACGACATTATTGATTTTTATATTATGATACATGTACGTATTAATTTCGTGTATACCTGTATTTTATTTTATAGGTATATATCTTTTTTATACACGATCTCTAAAAAATAGCATTTTTAGAACGGTTTTGCTTTTCCACATTTTACTTTCTCGTACTCTCTAAAAGTCAATCGGCGCGTTGTAACTGTGGATCAGCGAATATTCACTGTTTTCGGTGATAATTCACTGATTGACTTTTAGAGGGTGGATAAATAATGAAACAGATGAATAATAATGCAAGCTATATGATAAATTTCATAATTTTTACAATTGTGATTAAAAACTAATACTTTTATCAAGTTTCCCTTTTTTTGGATATGCGCGTTTGTATTTTAAAAGTAACACAAATTTTGCACTACATCTTTTTAATATAATTTTCAATATGTTAATATTTAAGGAAGAACCGAATATGAAAAGGAAAATGGACGCGAATGAAGTAAATGCTAATCTTTTACCGAATTCCTCGTAAGATTCGCGCGGGTTAATAACGAGATAAGATAAGAGCAAACGTACACGCTACAGGTAGGAGGAAGAAATAAAGGTATGCGTTTCGCAGGTTGGGAAGAAGAAAATTGAGAAGACATACGCTGGTATAAATGCAGTGGTTCGACTCTGCCACTCAAGAAACGATATTAACGATTCGATTATGCTTTCTCTCTGCCTCTCTTTTCTTCTCTTTTCTTCTCGCTCTCTTTCGCCAACCTGCCGCGCCGTGGGTGGCAGTCATTCTGCAGCTTCCACACGATGCGCACGAGTAATATACCATGTACATATGTATATATGTACGCGGCGAGCAATACGTTTACATGCACATGTACGTCCCAGATTTACCGGATAGTCTTTCAACCACGTATTCTTTGACCACACACACACACACACATGCACACATTTTCAAAGCAACTTTATCTTAAAGAGAATTTAATAGGGATTGACTTTTTCATTCCTGGCACTAATTATCTTAGTGATTCGGCATCAAATTGAAGTTTTCTTTGAGGAAAATGCCTACTACAAAATAACTGAGAGATTGTAACGGCATATCTGCCTTGGCGCAACTCTTAATATCAACTAATTACATAATTAAATTTAGGACAGTGATCAACAAGAGTGAAAAATTTTTAATCCATTGTTAACTAATATACAATAGGATGCTTGTTGCGCAACTTGATGGATCGAAACGACCGCTTTAAACTGATGTTCGCCATGTACGACAATGGTTATACAATGTTGAGGACCAGTTTTTTTCACCAGCGCAGCGTGACTTTCGCGATATCGAGCGCGACTCGTATTTTCCACAAAAAAATTTTCGTACATGCCTTAATTGGGCGCTATCGTTTCTGGAGGATCTTGCGGTGGTTAATGAGCACGCGTATTAAAAGAGATACATACGTTACGTATCAAATGCAATACTTCAGTAAAGTCGGATCATCTTCGAACGTCTGTCTCGACGAGGCCTTAGCGACCGTGTTGGAAATAAAGATAAAGATGCGAGAAATAGTTTATACAGACAGAGTTTACAATCTCTGTCAATCTCGGCGCTTATCCTGACGATTTTCTGTACGAAAATATTTATTAATAGAAGAAAGTCCTCTGTTATGAGATAGGATTCTAATATGAGAACAGTAGGTTTTCAACGTCCAAACTCAATCACAAATCTTTTCTCGCAACGACTACACGAACGAGCAATGAATTTTCCACTAAACAAATTCCACTCCTAGGGCAATCAATTCATGGTCGAACCAACGGACGGTGCCCATTAAATTAGCAGAAACCCCGTTGTGTCACATCAGGAGCCTAATCTTATAATAGGGGACTTTCCTCTAATCACAATTATATTAAGTGTATAAAATGTTTTAGAATGCACAATAGCTTGAAGATTAAGTTGAGTTGGAAATTCTGATATAAAAGTAACACGATAATACGCGAGTTGTAAGTTGGTTGGACGCTATAGAGTTGTCACTCATAGGCAGTAATTCCACGTCTATGACGAGTTACCGGAAGCCATTCGTTTCGTTTGACAACAGAACTGTATCTGACAATGAGTGGGTGTGAAGCATATTTGCCATTGATTATTCTGCATTTGAAATGTCTACATAAGAACACGATGTACGATGCGAAAAACATAAATAGCATATGTGAACGGTCTTCAGCCTGAGTGTTATGTAATCCGAAGATAATTAGTTTATAGTCTCTCTACGAGTGTGTTTCGCATTTTTTTTAGAGCGATCATCCAAGGCTTTGACTATTGGCACGGTGACACGATGAAAGTTATTTCTTGCGAACCAACAGTCTTCTTTAATGTCGGGTAACGATGTTCAAGGCTGAAAGATGTTATTGACTAGTACCGACTTTGACTCGCGTTTACGACTTGCCTCTTATACCATATTTCATAGTTTCAACATTGACAGCGGGTTTCTTTTCGCCAAGTGACTACATCGTCGAAGGCGATTCTAACGTAATATTTCATGTAACATAGCAAACTTTAACATTTTTTTTTAGAACTTTGAGACGGTCGATTTTAATTTAATTAGTCTTATTTTGAACATATTAATGTAAAGGATAAATTATAAAAATTTGAAACAATTCTCGCATAAATGATTTTACGAAATAACTACCTTAAAAAGCACGGTTTGTGCTACCAAAGATAAGAAAGTGGCATTATATAATTGCTAAGTTCAATTCCGTTTTGAAATTCAAGTCCCTTTCCTCCTAAGTGGAATGTTCTTCTCAGAAAGTTGACGTTTAAGAAAGCTTTTCGAGTGGCGAAGCGACCGAGGCGTTCCGTGGCTTTAATTATCGGAATAATTGATTTATTTCCGATGGGCACGAAGGCACGGTAATAGTAACATTTACGTGTGCGTAAGATGACGTCGTTTATCACATCTCTGCAACACCTGCTACACGCCATTTTTACATATAGCGTAATAATCGATCGTTATAATATCGCCTGGCATGACGACGATACGTTCGCTTTATTTGGACGTAAATCAGCGAGAGGAGTGAAAGGACAGCGATCAAGAGAACGGTCTTGCGATGCAAATCGCGTTTGCGTCGCCGCTTTTAACTTGACATCTGCGCAAAATTAAATGGAGACATCTCCATAACGACGCCATCTCGTTTCCATACGTTTGAGCGGTTGCGAATCGAGAGAAAGGTGCTTACGCCTAAAATTGCATAAAAATAACACTTTCCGCCAATTCGTATTTTTATACGTTGCATAAATTAACGCGACATTTCACACGTCAACGTGCGACGGTAAACATAATTATTTGCTTTTTATTAAACACACACAAGGCCTGGCCTAACGTTTTGTTTTGTTTCCCTCTTCCACGCCATAATCTCATTTACAGCGTAAATAAAGAAAAGGGGATTTATTTAATCGAAATTAATGCGCGGAGATGGCCCTCGGTGATATATCTTCGGGTTCCTTATCAGCTTCGTTCCGCTTGCCCACATCTCGTGGCGTCCGGGTGGCGTCCGGCGTATATAAGCAGCGAAATTATTATATCTGGCCGGCTTTCGCGATTGCGTACATGTATACGCACACGCGTCGGCCCTTGAGCGTGCGAGCGCGTAAACACACAGGTTGAAATTATATGGAAATTGGCCGGCGTGCCGCGCTGGCTACGTCGGAGTGTTATGACGGCGGTGGCGCGACGGGACCGACGGGCCCCGTCGGAGAGGGAGCCGCACTCCCGGGACCACACCGGGTATCATTTGCCATTCCGCGCCATTATGCCGGCCGAAAACGCGGAACCGCGTTTCACGGACGTCTACTTAAGTGATTTCACCGGCGATTAAAGCCGCGTCCCTTCGGCCGATCGCCGGTACCGGTACCGCTGCGTCGTGTTCGCCAGAAGCGAAATTAGGTCCCGGATTCTCGCGGCCCCTCGGAGAAGGCAAGTAGGAGAGATGCGATTTGTTCCTTGCTGATTGCGAGACCTTTTCGAGATTCGTGCTTGTCGATGTTTCGGTTGCGGGATGACACGTATAAGCTCTGTGCTAACACGAGTGATTAGTTAATGACAGGGTCCGATCCCGACCCTCGTCCCGCATATTTTCCCGTTAAGGGAAATTCTAAAAATTCAGCGCTTGAGGGAGTTTAAGCGCCCAGTGTTGGATTCAGTGTTTATAAAGCAAGATTAAGCATGAATTTCAGCGAATTTTCAGAAATATCGCGCTGATATTTCTAACTTTAATATAGACGACCTGACGGTTGAAAGGCGTTTCCACAAAAGAGTAAACTTAAAAAAAAGATATTTGAGTTGCCGAGACGTCGGTACTTAACGTTTCAAAATTATGCATCCGTCCTACTCAGATTTGCCTCAACAGCGAAAGCCTCTCACGTCAACTGTGTCTCCTTAGAAAACTGCCGTTGATTTTCATTCAAACTAATATCTAATTGCCTGAAATTAATAATTGAGAAATGCAACGCTTGAACAAATGCAAGAATTGAATCAACCGCGGCAAAATGTTGTATTCCTGCTAGTTTTGGAACGTGAATGTATTACAAGGTAATTTAACGTTTCAAAAGTATGCATCCCCGTCCCGCTCGAGTTCGCCTCAACAGCGAGAGCCTTCCACGTCAACTGTATCACCTGTAACCTTGCCGAGAACATGAAATTGCGATGCCTTTTAGAGTCAAGCTTCGCGTCTACAATGTAAATGCATGTTTCCTCACTCATTCCTGGTCTCATGATAGATCACAATCTGTTGGCTGCCCTAAAAGAAAAACCCCTTATTAAAGGCAAACTCAAGCCGCAGAGCGTCTTATTAACGGAACCCTCTATTGGTACGGCATGGATAGAGTGTCCGCTCGTGCTTGGAAAAGAAGCTCAATGGTCAGGTGCAACCGCGAAGCACGTGGCAGCTGGCAACATTACGCTTCTCTTGCGCTCCCTCTTGTGCTTTCCCTTTATTCTTCAAGGTAGTCCATTGCAAATCCAACTTTGTCTTACTTTTTCGGCTCACGGAAAATTCGGAGATTTCTAGTGAGCAGTGAATGTGACTTGTAACTAAAATTCCTAAAATTCCACAATTGCTCTTATTTCTATACAAATTCAGCTGTGTTTTTTCTGCTTTTAAGTAATAGTTCCAGGCAACAATTTGCCGGAAACCAATGTATTTTAACGCACGTAAATTACATTTGTCGTTATACGACGCAGTTTTCAAGCGCGTTGACTGGCTGCAGGCGAGAAAAGTTCTAGATACTCGACAACTTTTCTATCCTGCAACCAATTAACACGCTTGAAAAATTTGTCGTACGACAAATGTGTTGCGTGTGTGGGAGTTTAAATCCATACACTAGTTTCGTTTGTTAATGATTGTTTATTTAAAATTACAAACGCGAGGACTCGGTCTCGATATCTCTTACCAGAGAGCTCGGTCTCTGGTACGCACAAACGCACAAACGCGAGGACTCGGCCTCGATATCTTACAATTAGCGGCGAACGCGGAAAAGGGCTCGATCTTTGCTCTACGAGAGACGACTTCGAAGTGTCCTGCCGTGACCGTTGGCCCTATATATATATATGTCCGCAGTTCTTTGTGACAACTGACCGTCGCGGCTTCGAACGTTCCAGAACAAGCGCTTATCAGATTCACCTTTGGGTCGATGACTCGAACCTCATCGGAAGATGCGTCACTGGTGACTTAAGCATTCCTCTATTCTTTCCCTATCGGGAGATTAGAGCGCTCGACCAAGGTCCGAAGGGCGCTTGGTTTTTTCCAGAAGCCTCGCTCGGCAAGGCTTCGTAGTGGGCCCACTATATTTACGTCGCAACAAAATGTAACACCGGCCTTACGCTACCGCGTACGAACTCAATACCGTTAAATTATCTTATGTATATTACGTTCGCGTTCCACAAGTAGCAAGAATACAATATTTCGCCGCAGTTGCCTCAATGCTTGAACTTCTTCACGCGTCGCATTTTTCGATTATTAATTTCAGGCAATTAGAAAGTGAATTTGAATGCAAGTCAACGACATTTTTCGAAGTTCGAGAAACAATTTTGATAATCCAAACCTCGTTGAGATTATTGCAAGAAAGCGAAGAAAGCTTGACGTCATAATTTAATATAGCCGCAGCGATAAAGCTTTAATATTAAAAACGCATCGATCAAATCGCACGTTTATCAATGGTGTCGAGCTAACCACTGCTGTAAATTTCACTTAGCCATAAACCACGCCGTTCCAAGAGTAAAGTAATTTATTCTCTCGTTAGACCGACTCTTAATTAAAACCTTATGCGGCGTATATCGTTGTCCGCTTCCCCTTGCCGCCGCTATCTCTCCCGCCCGCTTGCCGATAAAGTTAAAACCTGATTTATAAGCGGCTTGCATCGTGCAGCTTTCTGTCATTTGCCCTATGCGGGTTATTAATTGCATTTGAAAATCGGAATCACATCTAGCAACCGGTGCGGCCACTACTTTCATTAGCGCATGTAGAAGTGTCGTTTAACTTGATCCGTTCGTCGCGTTTGCCGCTTATTCGCTCTCACACATTTGTCTTCTTTAAACGGTTCATTGAAAAACATGCTGGTACACAATTGATTTATCCCACAATTTCTCCACGGTTCTAGAAACGATATCTTCAGACATATCTTCGTTTGGAAAAAAAACTAATTAACAGAAACTTTTCACGTTAAACATTCGATCAATAATAGTAAAGTATCCAGTAGTTTAAAACCAATGATATGTAATTTTTAAACGACCTACACTGGCCAATGTTTTTATTTAAGAAAACCCTACAACGTTTCGACTTTGCACTCTTCAACCAAAGAGTGCAATCATTTTTCACTAATTTCCTATTGCCACAGTGATATTGGCCAAACAAATGAAATGACATCATTAATAACTGTGTGAACAGATTACTTGAAAAAGACCCAAATCTTTTTTTAAATAAAAACGTTGGCCAGTGTAAAGTATCCGATGTTTCGATATGTTCACTGAGAAACCAATTGAATAGTGTTTCCGTTGGTCAATTTTTCCGATTACGTCTTCCGATTAAATTGTGACTACATCCAATGAAATTTATTCAATGAAAATGCAGTTACCGGTGAAATTTGATTGGAAAACCGATCACAGTTTTCATCGGATATATCCGTTTGTTATTATGTCATTGGATTATCCGATTATATTTAATCGGACACTTTTTCTCAGCGTTGCATTTTAGTTGTGCTAAGAAAATTATCTTGAATCGATTAGTTATGAATGTCTTCGCGAGAGCTATAATTCGTCAAGAATGAGCTTGTAACACGCGCGGTGAGGTGAATAACGTCGTCAAGATTTAAGAGATCTAAACTATTGTTCTTCTCTTCTTTTTTTTTTAACTAAATGAGCCTTATTTCCCACTAACACAATTAAGAAGCTAATAAAAGGGATAGTTCTCGATGACGGCGGCGAGTGAAATTACAGACCGGTTTTCTCCGAAGAGGGATAATTGAAAGGGCGAGAAGTAACCCGTTGCCTCAGGGTTGAATGAAGAGGGTAAAAGGAAACGGCTCATGCTTCCGTTTATGGTACCTTAAGGTACTATAGGATATGAATGAGCTCGTAGAAGACCCTTCCCTTGCTTTTGACCAATGAATGAAGTCGCAAAACTTTTCGACCCCCGACACGAGGATGTTCTTCTTCAATGAGCGATGAAAAGTGGCTGTCGCCCTTCAGGCCGGCCAGCGCCAACATTTTTATTTCGGCCGATCATCGCGCTCGGAGAGCAACGAAAAAGAATTACAGCGACTCTAAATACGCGTTGCGGTAATAAATCTCTACGGGAAGCCATTTGGCGGTCCAGAGCGATAATAACGGACGGCGCTCTTATTAATGGAGGAATGCGGGAACGAGGGCCATTAACCCCTCCTCCCTTCCCTATCCCTTAGGATCGGATCAGCTGTTCTTCGGAGTCCTTCCTGATGGTTGCGCGCAGGGCAAACACGCCCCTTTAAATCTCGGTGGAGGACCGTAAAAGCTGAGACGGCCGCAAGATACGACAATGGGCCGCATGGCCCGTTAATCCACGTCGCGCGCGCCTCCGAAAATAAAACGTCGCGCTCGTAGCTCACATTTTCACGATTTAAACGCCCCTCGAGTATCGAAACGTTATTTCACATCGCCGTATAACGATCGGCATTCAAATCCCTCTCTCGAAAGTTTTCGCGAACAATGTAACTGTACAAAGATTCAAGGTATTCATTTATTACCGAAAAAAATCCTAAATATTTCGAAACTCTCGAAAATTCGTTCACATTTAAATATCTAAATGCTTCAAAGTCTTAAAAAGGTAAAATTTAAGTATTTACTTATAACATTTTCGACAGATAAACTGTTTATCGCCAACAACAGCGAGAGAAGCGAAATTCTGTCTCATCTCAAAGATTGTGTAAGAAATAGAAAATTCATTTTAAGGTATTGAGTAACCAAGGTGAAATAACGGCAATCGAACGAGATCGCCGTAAAACCGAGGCAAATCTGGGCGAAGCAACGATATATGCGCGATCGTTTCGCGAGGAGATTGGGATGGGAGCTGCTCCCGATCTTCCCGTGCGATCTCCTCGATCACCGCGCGATATAGCGCGGTATCTTTTACGGTCGGGAGAGATCGTACCGAAAGCGGGAAGGCGCGCGGGGTAACACAAAACGGCCGGGAACAGAATTTAGGTTGGGCCCGCGGTTAAAAGCATGGTTACGATCGCGAGGAGCCCCGACGCGTAATTGAATGCGCCGAGGCGTATGATTTTGCCGATTTATCCCCGGGGCGCGAGTAAGCCGCGCTTAATTTAAACTAAATGCCAGCGGTAAACGCCGCGTGCGCGCGCACTGATAAGCTCCCTTGATTTAAACCGGCCGCATACGCACGACGGTCCCCTCTGTACTTTGGTGTCGTTAAGGGAAGTAATTAAATTGCCGTACGGCCACCATCGTCGACCGGGGACTTTTTCAAATTCCCGAGACCCGAGAGAGACGTGCGCGACCCACGGCTGGTTATTAACGCGCGTTTATCCGACGCGCTCGTTTATGCCTCGCGGCTAATTACTCGCTACAAAAACATTATAATATTGTTAGATTAGAAGAGAGAGGTGAAAACGCGCGTACTTCCAAAGCTTAAGCTAATTACACGCCTGCGAAGAATTACTAGACTCATATGGAAATAAATTGCGCCTCTAAAGATTGTAATTTAGCAAAGATGGATAATCAATTTGCATTGTTGTCCGTCTATTTTTATAAGATTTTGTAGATCGTTGTAGCGATTTAATCTGGAAAAACATTCTTGCTCTCTTCACTAGGATTTTTTATTAAGTTTCGCCGCGAAACCGTGAAATGCCATTTTTATCTCGTTCTGAAGATTGAGAGAGAAAAATAATACGTTATTATATTCTCTATTAAGAAGGAATGAAAATAAAAGAGCCGGGCGGAGTTGGTGCACAAAATTAACGGCACGCCTGAATTGTATACGGGAATCATGTTACGTAGCATCGCCGAAATTTTAGGGAGTGAAGCCAATTTTCTGACATCTTGCAACGTATCTACCCTCGGAAGTGGTATAAGATGAAAAAGGGCGTGCACTCTCATCTTAAGAGGAGCATAAAATCACTAAGCATATAACGGGGCATTCAGATGCGAGGCTAAATTGCGATCGTATTACGAGCGTGTAAGAAAAACAGCTGCCAACTCGCTCGATTCCTCCTTCTGGAAGCTTAATTGTCACTTGATCGTCTTAACCACGGACTCAAGAAGCCATTGTGCGTCACCAGTATTTCATTTAACATCGGTAGTAAAATGTTACGACGCCGCGAATTTTTCTTATACCGCCATCTGCTTAGCAAAGTGCAAAGTTTAAGCGAGATCGTAAAAATCAGTACGTTTATCGCGGCCATTAAACGGCGAAAAAAGCCTGGAGTTAGACATTATACAGTCAAGAGTTTTGGCAAGAACATTAAGTGACATTAAATTTACACAAATTAACGCAAACGACATGTTAAAATTCCAGCCGTTCGAAAGAGAAGAATAAAATACTGAATTCAAAATATCAGTGACGCTATATTATGTAATCGCAATTTACTTATATTAATATTTCAATAACTTATCTTTACCTTAAAATATACGTCATATTATTAAACGTTACCTTGATTGCAGGTCAATAATCACTTTATATATTTGATAAAAAAAGAGATGTTAATTAAGACACGAATTATAGAGAATATAATAACAATTATAGAGAAAGTCCGTCAATTGTTTTAGCTTCTCTTTTTTTACAGTGTCTCCTTATGTCTGTAATTTATTGTTTTACCTCTGTAAAATTGCACTCGTGTACATTACATGATATGGAATTTGTAATATGTAATTAACGAGTTGTCGATGCATCTTACCGTAAAAGGTGGCCATATAGAATCTCTTGTGGATCATTGGTTACGAGAATTTCCAGCCTTAATTGTATTTCATTATTCGACACTGTTACGTGAACCAATAACATCAATAAGAATTCTGGTGCGCAAATATCTCATCTCTCATGTCGACTTTATCGCGTAAAGATCTTTAATTTACCAGCCAAATGTTAATTTTCTTTAGCGTACCGCTCATTAACACGCATTAACGGCGGACTACGTCGTAGCTTAGAATTAATCGAGGCGACCTCGTAAAATCTGCCGATGTTCAGGCATGAAATTATTAATGCAAATGCAAATTTGCAAGAAAGTGCCGCGTCCTAATTTGACGATATCGAGAAGTCCTGTTTCAGCTTTCTTTATGTGTATCATATAAATTAAACGTACAACTAGGTCGAACATTTATAAATGCTACTACGTGCGGCTACAAGGTGACGCGTGTTCGCAAGAAACGTAACACTGTACAGCAATTTAATGGTACCGGGCGTGCGAGCCTCTGCTTTCACGAGACGCGAGAACAAGGTGTTGCAAACGTTGAAGGTCAACGTGCAGACCTCTCCACTCAATTATCGATTACGTAAATACTTTTCCGCAAAGTGCGTAACAAAACGCTCTTCCTTCCGTAATTTATTCGCAATTTTAGCTCTCACGATTTATTCGCGCCAATTGCTTTATTCGCTGTAGTTTTGTAAAACGCGCGTTTGAAAAATGTTGGAGCTATTATCATTTTTGATAATCGCTTCAACCTCAAAGAAATATTCTTGTGCGTGTATTTTCTCTATTAATTTTTCTTACACGCCACGACGATAATCTTTTTTGCAATAAATGCAAGAAATACAGAATTCGCGCACTTGCATCTGCAACTTTTTATGTTCGACCGCATTTTCGACTGAACCAAGTTACATTTGCGCAACATACAGATATTCACAATTAGTTATTCAATACGTCAACACTAGCGTTCGTGTCTGAAAAGGCACCAGACAATTGACGAATAACGAGATCACTTCTTCCACAAATATCCGCGAGCTTTCTTGAGTAAAAGTACACTCGATTGCATGTCAATTTGACCTCAAACACAAGTAAAAAGTAATGCAACCTATATAGATGCAATTAATTTTTATATTGCAAACTGCATTGGTTTGCGACAGGTAGAACGTAATGTTTTATCGCGATTTTAGTCCTGACACATCGCCGCCCCCGCTCGAATCGACCTCGTTCTTAATTTGACATTAATCTCCGAACCGGTACTGTTTATGATAATTAATATTCGGAAGCCCGATTGTCGCTCGCGGCGCAACGTCTTTTCTCCGCGGATGATCGCAATGTTTCGTTCCCGACGCTCCATGGACAATTCTCTTCCTCTTTACGGTTTACGCTACGATTTCTCTCGCATAAAGTAAATGTTCGTAATTGTTGACAAGATGCAATTTCATGGTGCAAGTATAATTATATCATGGGCGGTAAAGCACGGCATTACGTTAATCATCGCGAATGTCGACGTCTATAATTTTCCCCAGAACGTCTCTTCGGGAGAAACGAATCCTGTATACGTCCGCGATACGTTGGACACCGCAAGTCGCAAGTAATCAGAAGTAATTGCCGAGTTAATAATTGCGTAATCAACTTTTGTCGTGCGTCCACGTATTATAGTAGCTCGGTAATGCGAATAATAATGATGATTATATGCTCCTTTCGTACGCTCTGCTGCGAATTTGTCGCATGTTAATAAAAGAAATCTCTCTGAGACGTGCTGTTTCGGTGAAACATAATTGTAACTTGTGATTTCTTACAAATAAGTGCAAAATGATGCATCTCTCTCTCTCTCTCTCTCTCTCTCTCTCTCATTTTTTTAATAATTTTTTCTGAAGTTTCCTCCCCTAATTTTTTACATCAGATAACTCGGTGGCTAAATTCTTTTTTGCATAAATTTTATTAAATAAATAAATAAATAAGAAACAATTTTAAGTCGTGTTAAGAAAATGTCCATTGGGGAAGAAGAGTTTTATAACTTACATTGTCCTTGAATATTAAATCGGCCGAGGCTTTTCAATTTCGCGCAAGATTCAACTTAATCATCATTTTCCTCAGTTATAATAGATTTTTAGTAATTCAGCATAATTCAGCAGAAGCGTGCACCATATATGATACGAGTTACGAGAAGCAATAATAGATCCTTATGGCAGCCCTTGGGAAAATTTATTTTAAATGAAATTAAAGTTTCTAAAAGTAATCTTTCAAATTTAAGAGCTTACTTAAAAAGTTTTTAAGTAATTTTGGACACTTGAAGTCATTTTTAGATAGCCAAGCCTACCCAAGTTCCCGCTAGAGGGCCGCGCGGCACAGCACTTTCTCGCAAGAATAAAACCGCACGTGGTATTACAAATTATATCGCATACCTTTCACAATTCCTAAAGTTTTCTTTGAAATTCTTTAAGTAAATGTTAAGTGTAGAGTGTCCAAATTTATTTTTCATATTTCTTATTGTTCTAAAGTACGATTTTCAGGTTTTCTAAGGTACATTTTCCCAAGGGAGGGATCTATACTTATTAGATAATAATATTATCCTTTTATCTTTCGGTCATTGGACAGGAACGAGAAACGACGGTGACAAAAGAGGATTACACAAACCCCAAAACCTAGTAATCCCGCCTGAGAGAGAAAAGGGATGGAAAAGAATAAATTGGTCGGTTAATCCTGCAGCGCGTTCTCTGGCGAACGGCTGTTCGCCCGGCTTCTCCTTCTTTTCCTGCTTACACACGTGCGCAGGAGCGCATTGTGGGGCCCGATGTGCCAGATGATAACACCGAGAGTAAGACAAGTATCGTTGAGGATATCGCGTAACGCCGCCAAGTTAATAGGCTGAATAAAACCCCGAAAATTTACATAGCCGGGCGCTCGAGTAAAGGATCCCAATTTCTGCCATTAGCTATACGACTGTAGTGAGTAACAGTAATTAGTAATAGCTAACCGGTAAGAGTAGTAATAAGTGATAGCAAATAATGGTAAACAATAGTAAGTAATGGAGAATTGTATCCTCTTTTTCTTGCATTATGCAAATTGCACACGGAAAAAAGAATGATGTATCAACAAGATCAGTATAATTGAGATAAAATCGTTGAAACAACATCAGTATTAATAAATGAAAAGCATCAGATTGTTGTCTTAATAATCTGGATATTTAGTTCAATGCTTAAAATTCAAATCCATAGCGAATGCAATTGAGTGAATTATCTAATGTTTGTGGTCTGGAAAAAAAAGACAGCAATCCATTTTGGGGCCCACAATTAGTAATCGAATTATTTGGATTGTTCGTAACTCCAATCTCTTACGAATTTTACCCCGCGTAACTAAAACTCGCAATTAGCTACTCGAACTATGTCCAAGATTTTTTAAGTAACACTAATCAATTCTCTCAATTAGTTCTGACGATATTCAGTAACGCAAAGATAATTTTCACTTAAGAGGCACTAACCGAAGTGTTAAGTTGTTTAACTACAAAAAAATACGATCAAAATTTCTCCCAGAGTTACAGACATTCCAAATAATTCGATTACTAACTGTGGGCCCCAAAATCGGTTGCTAACTGTCTTTTCTTTCCCAGAGTGGCAGCCCGTGACGTTAACGTTTAATTCAAGCAACTTCATTTTGCTTAATTCAACAGCATTTCTTTCCCCGTGCATCTATACTAAATCATTGTTTTCACCTACACTCGCGCGCGCATGCAGAGAACTCTATAATTTAAAAACAGTCACTCGCAACTTATTCAATTATTTCACGATTTCTTTTTCGGAGACGAAAAAGATTTATGTGATACGAAAGATACGAATTATGCATGTCGTTGCTAACGAACGGAGCCATTCGCCGCATGGCCCATCGTGCTGTCCTCATTTAAATTCGAACAAGCATCGACGAGGTGAATTATCTCACTTTTTAATGCCTAGACGGGTCCGAAACAAAACGGGGCCGATTGTGTTGAAGGCTCTCATACACCTGGAAGTGACTGCTGGTTAGGATCACCCTGAAGGTCCATCCGAGAGTTCGCCACCTTCGTGGCGGGATGTACCAGGTTGAGTTACGAGATAGCGCAGGAGAAGGGGGCACCTGTGCGGCAGGTGACCGCTCCACCACGTAGAACACGACGAGGCCCCAACACTCGTGCGTTCACGACGCACACGCGTGCAATCGGGTCAAATGTCTGCATATAAGATTCATATCGCCTACATTTATCGTGGTTCATCTAAACTGTCGACGGGCATGGCGGTGAAACTTCGTGTTCCCGCCATGAAAGAATCATTTAGTATTTGCGTAATCCGTTTTAAACTCATCGCGCGATTTACCGGTGTTATTTTGTTAAACAAAAAAGACACTAAGAGAAATATTAAGTTATAAAGGAAAATCATTATCCTCGCGTGCATTATACTCATTTTTAAAAAGAAGTTTCAAGGTTTGGAATATGCACAAGTGTTATAAGAGATAATATAATTTCTGAAATAGCTTCTATATAAGTTTTTAATTCTCTCACTTTATGCTTTCATTAATGTATAAAATTTATTAGATTTACTCGATTTATTTAATTTTCATTGTATCATAATAATTGGATAAATAACAAAGGACTCTTCATTTGTATTAAATTTATGTTATTATATTTAATTTCTATGTGCGCGGGTGCGCACGGTGTATGATAAAAGTTAATACGAAAATACTTTTTAAATAATAATCGTAGCGTGATAATTAATTAGCAGCAACATTTGCCGAAATAATTAGTAGATTTTACGGATTTGCCACAGTAACCGTAAAACGCACTATCGACCTCACCGCAAATCGACCGCTTTCTTTCCGCTGGTCCAGCGTGTCGCGCAAAAAAAAACGGTAATTTCAATTATGAACGAAATTACGGCCACTTAAACTCCTCAAGCCTCATAACTGACTCATAAAACTACCTATTCGAGTGTTATCCGTACCTCCTACTGCAGCAAAATACTGATGCAACACAATCGAACTTCCGTTTCAGGGTTTTATAAGTCTTTACTGCCTTTATGAAAAAAAGTCAGGTACAAAGAAGTAATATACTAGAATTAGTGAAAATGATTCTGATATTTTCCTGTACTCACAATCGGCACAATAAAAAAATTGATTGAGTCTCGCAGTCGTGGGAGATTCACGACGCGCCGCGGTCGAACGGAAGCAGCCGTGACGATGAGGTGTATTCTGACCGAAATATCAATTACCGCACGCCAAGAGGGCAGTAAACGGCGCATCCGTACTAATTAGAAGGCGCGGCAATTGCCGCTTATGCTTCGATCTGTACGAATCCGTGCGTAATTTAGCGGCGCGGTACGGCGCGGCGGTACAATTAAAAAAAAAAGGGGGGCGATCGGGAAAGGACGAACCCGCGCAGATACACGAAAGGGCTTTCTCCGACCGCGTTCGTTAAGGGCGCCGTGATTGGCTTCGCGGCGGGGCAGGTGCATATCGCGAAACGAAGGGAGACTACGCCGTCTCTGTCGATATCGCGGGCCTTTGTTACGCAGACTCCCCCGAATCTTTTGTACATTTGTGCGATTTCTGTGGCGCTCAGGCTTTGCGAGAAACTTGCCAACGAAGCTAATCCAGAATGATTTGTATCAATAAATTACTGCTCAGAGCTGAAATAATCGGTACACCCTGTCAATCGGGAAAAAGAATACATTCGTCAGTTTGCTTTCTGTAATTTGCATTGTTAATTTATAAACTATTTCATATTTTTTATTTTAATTATTTATTTTAATTGTATGAAAATTAGCAAAAATATTTCTAAATATTTGTTTAAACCTCGCTTGTATTTCATAAAAGTGTTAAAATGTTTTGCATAGAAAGTATTATTTTTTATTGTTTGTTGCAAAATAAATTGGCGAAAGGTACACTGTAAAGTAGCTTCGTGTCCCATTCACAGCAGTAGTTGTGCTACTATTATAATGGAATGATGTAGAAAAATTAATAAACATTATTCGTTTTTATATATAATACATCGCAAGCAGTATACTAATTATCAGAGAAATTATCAGTGATGGGACGAACGTAAAATGAATGGCGAAAGGAAAAAATGAAGACGGTGCGTTTTTCCAAGCATAATGCGTGATTAAATTTTTGAATATCAATCTTGATGCGTCATGAATATTGAAATATTCTTATGCTGGTGATAGCTGTATGCATATAAAGTATAAGATACTTCATCTAAAATATTCATGCATCAACAGAAGTTGTATCTGAAATTACAATGATAATTAAATCTTCAATCTGCGTAGCACCTCAAAGTTTGTATACTTGTTAAAGGTCTCTAATTGTAAGTGTTAAAAATTAAGAAATAACATTTGTTATAACGCGTGTTTTCATTTTTTTTAAATTCAATTGCTACTAAAGCAGAATGTTCTTAGCAAATAATGAATGTTTTAATTGTAATTTGCACAATAGATTTTTGCTTTCCAAAGTGCGAGTGATAATTCCGTGGAAATTTTGTTCAGCCTTAAAAATAACTTTTTATATAATGCCCAACGTGAATGAGTGTAATTGAAAAGGAACGCGATAATACTGAAACACCTGATATATTATTCCTGCCATGCATTGCTTTTTCAGGAAGACATCTGTGTTATTTGCATGTATCATTCCAATCAAGCCCGCGTGTGAGTAGCGCAATTTGCATGTCGGTAGAAAATTCTTGACAAATAGCGCCATCGTCGCGGCTAATCGTCGGATAAACGAGCGGAGGGCAAGCGAAGCGGCGGCGTTTAATCGCAAATTGTACACGCGAGAAGGAGAATTGTCGCCCATAAAAGACAAAACGAAAACGAATGCCGGTTCGTATTTGGCGTTAACAAGCGCGTGACAAGGTGACGCACAAATTTCACGATGCGTTCTTACACCGACCGGCTGAACTGCCTCAATCTTTGCTCGGCAATCGCCGAGCGACTGCATGTCGCGATAGCGACACACGAGCACGTAAAACAAGAATATCGCGTAATCACGACAGAAAACACTTTTCTTCTCGTTGTTAGCAAAAATTGAAACTCTGGATCTTGATCTAAATTATGTGCGCACCGGGGATTCGTCGCAGTACACACGACATCCGGTCGGAGTATTAATAATGAACAAACGCGCGTGTGCATTTTTGCATAGGTAATTGAAGAGAATCGAAACAGACGAAGAGGCGGACAATCAACAGGATCTGCGCGTCGTCGCGACGAGAACGGGCGCGCGACGTCCGAGATTGCAAATTGGCTAATTAAAAGAAGTGGAGGAGAGGTGAAAGCGATGCCGGACATCTGATTGGAAGGGACAAGTCGGAATTAGGAATAACTTAAAGAGAAAGAGCATGGGAGAAAAGGGGCAGCGTGACCACGAAAACATGTTCGACCGATGTTACGAAATGCTACGATGCGGTGAGTCTCGTGTGTTTAATTGCGGAACAAGGAACATCATCTAATCGCGTTCAATCTATGCGCAAAATTGATTGCCCACACGGGCGTAATTAGTGTCGACGGCACGCGGAATTAGCGTCATGTTTCATAGGCTCGTTATTTGCATAGCTAATGCGCGATATAATTAAAGATAAAACACTATGTTCCGCAAAGAATACAAATTGAAGTCGCGCGTCTTCCTGCAAAATAAAGCTAAACAAAGGATATATTGTATATTATACAATATTCAAAGATATAGCACTGCAATAAGAGACAACGTTTAATGAGATACGCGAAGCGGCCGACGTGTAAAAAGCCAGGCAGTGTAAAGGCGCGCTTGGAAAAATCGTTTAACTTCCCGAAGAAATAATTTTCCATTCGTCGCGACGATATAAATAAGAGAAAAAAAACGAAGAATAAACGACAATTGATGTCAATTAAAAATACCACGGCCAACTCTGTGATTTACGTCCATTGAACTTTTACGAAATGCGACAGAGTCGTCCCGAATCGTCGTCCTCCAGCGGCGACTTTCTGCGCACCCGGTGTGCAGACATCATCTGCGGACAAACATGTGGATCGAAAATCTCGTGTGTCGAAAGCCGGATGGTACGGGAGCCTTGACTTCGTCTTCCCTCTCTTTATTTTCGTTTTTTTCGCTTTACGCGCTTCGCGGTCGATATCCGGTGCCCGAAGTCTGCCATCCTTCGGTCTTCATTCGCGCAGAAGCGCTTTCGGAACATTAACCGCGCAACTGCTGTTTAAACTCGCTCATCGGACCCGATGCGATCGAATCTCGCTCGCTCGCCTCCTACCTCCTTTCCCTCCCCCCCTCCTCCTCCTCCTCCGGCTCGATTAATCATCCAATTTACGAGCCTTGATAGAAAGCAGTGTCGATTCGCCGCCGACGATGAACACGTATCCCCGATGATCGGACGTGCATAGAGTGATCTTGGCCGCCGATCGTTTCCGATAACGAAATGCGCGCCGACACGCACACCGCTGCGGCTGCATACGAGCTCGCGTTTCGTAGCTCGCAATTTTCGAGAGATAAGCTCCCGCGCCGAAAGATCCAGAGCGCCCCGGCGCGGTTTTCGTTTTTGTCCCATTTATTCAGACACACGCCGCGTTGTATCCTGCACAAATTTACATTTAAATTATGTTAACAAGGCAGATTATAAGATTGCGCTCTTAAAGATTACGGATGACTACGGTGGAGGAAAAGATCCTTGTAAACTTCGAGGGACAGTTTCGCGCAATTTCTCGACGTCGCTACGCAGGACCGGAACGAGAGCGATCCTTCCTGTATCTTTTCGCGATGCACTCGGGTCCGGCAGTGAGACGTCTAAGCACGGCGCACGTCGACATTGATGGTTACACCGTCGCGGATGAATCGGCCAGGCGCACGACAGAGGCGTGTAACTAATCCGGTGTCGACGACATCATTACCGGCCTGACGCGGTGCGCACCTCGAGCGTGTAATTAATATACACAGATCGCCCGTAACTCAATCAACAAGAACACCCCTCCCTATCTCTCTCTCTTTCTCTCTCTCTCTCTCTCTTCCTCTCCCTCTTCCCCCCCCTCTCTCTCTC
>NW_011967219.1:1925854-1945488 GCF_000949405.1 Vollenhovia emeryi
CCCCTCTCTCTCTCTCCCCCCCCCCTCCCCCTCTCTCCCTCTCCCCCTCCCTCTCCTCCTCTCTCCTCCCTCTCTCTCCCCCCTCTCTCTCTCTCTCTCTGTCTCTCTCTCTCTCTCTCTCTCTCTCTCTCTCTCTCTCTCTCTCTCTCTCTCTCTCTCTCGTTTTTTTTCTTTCGTGGACGCTGCACTTTCCTCCTTCTATGGCTGCATCGACCGGTCGCGACTACGAGAAGATATCGCTCCGCTCGATTCCTCTGCCGACGCGATACCGAACACCGGGGCCGCTCTGGGCCTGGCACGCGCCGAAAGCCGAGTCGTCCGTTTCCACGGCCGGTTGGCCCGGCAATTTGCCGGCTCGCTACCCTTGCAAAAAAATTACACTCGGGGGCCCCACTTTGTACATACGCTCCGGCTTTACTTTACTTTCTTCGCGGCGGCGGTTTTTGCGTGGCCGAGCGAACGCACGCACTCACGCACGCTCACCCGATGTGGACAGCCCGCGACGGACGCGGGAAATGCGCCGGGAAACGAAATTTCTATCCGATCAGTTTGCGTTTTAACGTCGATGCGTCGTAGAAAATAGAATTGTACGAAATAAACTACGAGATAGACAAACTTACAGAAGTTCGTCTATTATACTTTTTATAAGTTTGTTGAACGAGGTAATCGTGCGAGTGTCTCTCTGACTCGTGATGACGATTCTAATTGTCATTAAAGGCTCGTGCAAGTGCAATTTAAAACAAAGCACTAATGCGTAACACCAATTTCACACTTTCTCTGCGAGAGCGGTACAGTTCTCTTTATTATAGAAAGGCGCTCGACAAGCCTTTCCGACGGGTTGATTAATTCTTTTATAAACATTGCAAATGCATTCGCCATGCGGCGCATTAAGCAAACGTTGCGCGACCTCGCCGAAGAGTAATGCACGAACATTATTACGGAAGTAATTCGATACGCGGGTACTTTTAAACGAAAGGGCAAGGAGGGGGATCGTTTAAAGTATCTCGACCGCCACCGCGCCGGAATAATTAATCGGCCGCAGTGCTAATAAATTAAAGGCACGAATACAAGGGACGCGCACAGTGTTAAGAATCCTACTTTTCGCCAGCCACGCACAGAGAATTGATTCGAGATACGAGAACCGTTACATGTATGGATACAAATGACCATCCGGCTCGCAAAGCGCCGGAGTTCTATAAATCAATGCAACTATAATGAACGAGGCTGCGGTGCTGCATTTATCGGTAATGTCCAGCCTGTCGATGGGGTATTTCGCATAAGACGCATATACCAAACCGCTATTAATGATTCAAATATGGACACACGCAATAATTTTCGTCGTGTGACATTTCAATCTCTCGCGAATCTTTTTACGCGTTTGATTCGAGGGAAAGTAAATTTATTATTTGTTGAGTAAGTGTAATTATTTTTTATGTCAAGCATGTCGGACCACAATAATTGTTCTATTATAACAACAATGCACACTGAGAGACCCATTTTGTTGAACGAAACGAAACTTAATTGACTCAACTGAATTTCTTGTTCATGATGCAACAAAAAAATTTAGTTGGAAAAATTTGGTTATATCAACATACGGTTGAGTGAACACGCGCAGAATCCTGTTATAATATTCAACTGAACGATTTAGTTGACGCAACAAACACAATTATTTAGGACGTGATGAAATGGACAAATTTGTTATCTCAACCATAAGCTTTTGTTCAAATAAACAATTCATGGAAACAAAATAGTTGCTGTGACATTTAACTTCTTTTCAGCAACACATTTTTCGTTTTATACAACCACATTACATGTTCAGTCAACAAAATGGGTCTCTCAGTGCACTGAGAACAATGTCCGATTAAATACTGTCAATAATGTAATATTGTCAGTGTGAGAATTTGAGTATGTTTAGAATAATTTTGATTAGAGATTTGAGCGCGCAAATTTCGAGTATTTTAATAATATATACGTTAAAAGTGACCGATAAAGCGACAAATATATCATTGTCAGTTTCGGCAATTTCGACAAATTGATATCAGATCGGACTCAGCTGGCGCGATACCGGCGAAAATTTCTGAGAAACCCGCTGGCCGAATCAAATTATGAGGCCCAATTACAGAGTAACTTTCGCATGGTCTTGGAGATTAACTTTGTACAACGCCTTTGGTGGCAGTAATACACACGTACGACGCTAATGATACATGCACTACTTCCCCTTGATCGATGTGATCGAGTTTAGCTTTGAAGCCCGTACTTCGTTACTTGAATAGACAATAAATTAAACTCGGAAAAAACATTTTATAATGTATGCGCGGACATATACACACGCTGATTTACAATTAAATTTATCCCTTTGAAAATGATTTATTTGAAAAACCAGACGCAGAAAATTATACATAAGAATTGAAATATATACAGTATAAATAACAATTTTATTTCTCTGTCCTTTTTTAAGCAGTAAATACTGAAAGGAAGATGCACGAAATGACAAGACGTTTCTCCATAAATTTCCTTCGAATAGGCTTCGTTCAAGATTTACGCAGCTAGTACAAATTATTGATCAATTAATTAAATTCTGATAAATATTTCATGAAGGACCGAACTTTCCATACTTTTTGCGGTACTGGTACGAACGCTACGGCACAAAATCGTGAAATCGCACACGAAGAATAACAGGATACGAGAATCGAATGCGTTATCGTGCTGCAATTTAAGGAGATCCCTTTTTTGTTATTGAACAACGACATAATGTACTAAATTGGCGAAGAAGGAACCGATTCAGTGCGGCATTCCACAACTGACCTATTTAGATGAATTTAAGCATGAAATTCAAATCCGACACAGCTGTCCTTCAAAAGCGTTTCTCTTGGAATTTTTTTTCATCGGCACAAAACACTTTGTACTTAATTAACTGTTACTCGGTACACTGTAGACAATTTTCGATTTAAGATATGTAGAAAGCAAAGCGAAATTAATATTTAAGTTAATTTCTCTCAAATAAATTCTTTACAAATTAA
Organism: Vollenhovia emeryi; assembly: GCF_000949405.1. Lineage (NCBI taxonomy): Eukaryota > Metazoa > Arthropoda > Insecta > Hymenoptera > Formicidae > Vollenhovia > Vollenhovia emeryi. Next base: position 1,928,875 of record NW_011967219.1, read on the forward strand.
CTCCTCAATAACGAAGTTAACGACAAGTTATAGCTGAAGAAGTATTTTTAATTCTCCTTCACGGAAAAGGAAAATAGCTGCAGTAGCTAAAAACTGCACGTGGTAACTAAATTTCAGTTGTAAAATATGGACAGCTAAATATTTAGTTGCGCTAGCTAAATATTTTGTTATTGTGCCTATTGTATTAGATGCGATAGCAAACTGTTTGCTGTGCTTCAGAAATTTATAGTTATGGCAGCAAAATATTTTTAATAAAATTCATATTTTTAGCAAGCAATAATTAGCTGCGGCAGCGAAAATTCTTTTTTCAGTGTCACATTTCATGAAAGATAAGTTGTTGGACTATTTTCATGCGACATCCTGGTGGCATGTAGCACGATAAGAAACGCCATTTATGATGTCATTATCGGAGACTGAATATTGAATATGCGATTGCTAGGCGGGACGGCCTGTCCATCGATTTCAAGGCGACACATGTAGCTTTCAGGTGGCATACGGGTCCCATCCTACTAAGCCGGACCATCCCGCACGACTTTACAGCTTATTCAAAGCAGCGGTCAAATTTTACGCTCTATTAATCTTTGCGTTGAATTTTTAAGGAATCGCTAGAACCGACCATGTGACTCGCAACTTGATAAGCTGCTAAAGCACAAAGCTCGTCGCGCCGAACATAACTTTAGCATTTCGGAAACAAATTTGAGTACATGGCAGAAATTCACCGGATAATGAAGAGAAATTGCCGACGATTGAACGCGTGAAACATGAAATGCGTATTAATTACATTAGCGTGTTAATAAAGTATTAGATCAACAGGAAATTAATAATTAGAATTAAATTTTCATTAATTCGTTGACGTTTTAGAGATGCTTTTTAATTTTCAATTAATTGCATCGCAAAATGTCCTTCTGTTATTGTTTTCAAGATACACACAGGGGAAACGCTATGACGTTTCCTGCTAGGTTCGATAGACTTTTGCAATAGCAAAGTACAGATGTACTTTAAGCAAAACACAAAGAATTACATGCCATAACAATCAATCCAAACGTACGGCACCTGTCACGACACACGAGACTTATTTTTTATCATTACAATTCATCCATTTTTTCGTTCCTGAGTAATTGCGTCCATAAAAATATACACAATGGCGCTTCCTAAGTAAAACGTGGCAATTAAAGCCGATCGTTGTCCGCGAGGTAATAAAATGTTAAAGTGATGAATATATTTTGAAATGATCGTAAAAGCGAGTTATTACTTCGTTTTACGACCGTTTGTTACGCGAATCGGTAACGCGATCAAATATATCGTAATCTGTACGCAATAAGTAAACACAAAGTAACAAACGCGTATCTTTACCTATTCACAAAATGCTTGATCCATTTAATTCATTGTTTTATTCAATGTTGCCTTTCCAAGCACGTTCTATGTACAAAATGAAATATCGAAATTGCAGAAATGTCATGCGAGTGTATGCCAAAGATTATTGTTTGCTCGAGAAGATAACATTCAGCGCACAATACAAGAGAAAGAAAGGGGCTGGCTGCGGCCGAAGATATTGTAGAATTGATTGACTCATTTTCTTGCAGATGAAAGCGCAAGCCGAATTACGTAGCTTAATTTGCGAAGCTTCAAGTGTCAGAATTATTGCGCACAGATTAATCCAGTGTCATCATTATTCCAGATCAAACGATGCCGTCGTACATCAACAACGTAATTTTTATTAGCTTGTATTAACCCTAGTCGTTTTTTACCTTCAGCTGAATTTCAACGCGATAAAAGAGTCGTTGCCGGTAGGATTTGTCTCACTGTTATACGAGTATAAAGCCAACGGTACACGGTACTATTTTTCCTACTGGATGGCTCACGAGAGCCAATCAGAATGCAGAGCTTCAGATCAGATGACCTAAGGCTGAATCCTGATTGGCTCTCGTAAGCAATCCAGTAGGAAAAATAATATCGTGTGCCGTTGGCTTTGAATAGAGAATAATCCTCCGTGTCAGAAGTAATTGTTTGCCAACTTCTCCCCGAGTCAATGCGTGTCAAGCACAAAAAAAAGAACGATGCTTTCGCTCCTTGGTTGCGCTCGTTGCACCGATGTAGGTTAATAAAAGAGACGTGGCGAGAAAAAGCGCCAGTAAATTTTCGAAAATAGAGTATAAGACGTTAATGCGCTCTCACCATGATTAACACGTAATGGTATCGGTGTGCCTTGCTTGGAGCCTGCGAGGAATAATAAAAAGCGCGAATCGCGCATGAGGTACAGTTTTAAGTGCTCGTTACCGATGCGAGTGTCGGAGGTGGGGCCCACCTTCCTTCGTCGAGATAAGTGAAGCCCCGCGAACCGAACTGCGGTTCGCTAATTACGTGACGGAGTTGAAATTGCTAATTATGGTCGGAGCGGCGGATCGATCAGAACCCATTCACCGGAAATTTTCGCGAGCGAGGAGAGCAATGTGAAGACGTGAGAAGCTTGCACAATCGTAAACGCGTTGCCGACTCGATTTAACGGTTTGTTGATTTAACGCTTCATATTCTCCCGCTGTCGGAAATGCTTCATGCATATCAATGTAAAAAGATGTTGCATGTAACATTTTTCAATTCGTATATAATTAAAGAATGGTATGCACATACGGGGTGTACCAAAGCCACCGGATATCCTTTCAATCATAGATTCTTTAGACAATTTCAAGACGAAAATTCTAATACAAAAATGTCAAGGCTCTAGTGGTTTTTAAATAATAAGCGATTATATTTCGCAAATGATAGGCCTCCCTTGAGAAAGAACGCAGTCAAAATTGATAAAAAAACTAGTTTCGACATTTATGTATTATTTTTGTCTTGAAATTTTCTAAAGAATCTGTGATTAAAAGGATATCCGGTGGTTTTAGTACACCCAGGGAGCAGAAGTGATAAGAAAAGAAGTCAAACCTTCAATGAAAAGAATATATATGTAAACACAGCATTACATCGGTTTCTCGTAACCGTATCAGAACTGTCTCGCGAAGGATAATTAATCACGCTGGCGGATAATGTCGTTGCGCAGCACGCGAACATTAATTCAGAAATTCAGATCGAATTATTCGAGGCGACAAGGTACTCGTGTGAGAGTCCCCATGGCAGGAAGCGCAGATTATGGTCTCATCTAATTCCGAACTGGTTGCTTGTATTCGCATCCAATTACTTTTTAACATGACCAGCGAATTCACGAGTGTTTCGCGAATCAAATGTATGTAACAAACAGTAAAAAAGGTAGATCGTAATAAAAAAAAAGTTAGAAAGCGTTACGTACATATTAAAAGACAACCGAGAAGGTATTTCAATACACTGAAAAAAAATCTGGTAGATTCAACCAGTCGTCTGGTAGAAAATGGACGAATCAGAATTCCTTTAGGATTTACCAGATGTGTAGTGAAGTCTAGCAAACTTCTGGTTATGAAATATCTTTCATGGCAAATTCTAAAGGAATTCTGGTAAATCCTAAAGGAATTTTGATTCGTCTATTTTCTAACAGACGACTGGTTGAATCTATCAGATTTTTTTTCAGTGTACGCAATAAAAAATGTTATAACGTAAAAGATCAACAAAATCGATTCTAAACGTTCAACAATAAAAGATATATTATTTTTCTTGTTATAAAACATGCTTCTTTTTTTTGGTACGAAAGAATACATTCTTACCGTGATTTATACTGCGACATTTTCGCCGCAGGAATTTAAATACCTCTCTTATCTGCGCGAAGGAAGGAACGAAAGCTACTTAGTTCGTAGAATCAGGATCCGCAGCGTCCACCTCTCTCGCCCTCGTCTTTCCCCGGCCTCCGTTATGCCGCTCGTCATAATTTTCGCCGGAGCACAAAAACGCGAGCATCTCCCCGCGGCATCCAGACGCGGGACGCGTCGCCGATATAAAACGCGAATTTCGGAAGAGACTGACGCGGGAAGGTGGGGAACGGCGACGCGAGATGAAAGGGGCGCGGCGGTAATTATCCTGCGAGTTATTCTCATCGCGGTGGCATTGCAGGAATCGCTGCCAGAAACAGCAGCTGCTCGCGCGCGGTTGGTTGCATTCCCGGCTCCAGCAGGCTCCAGTTCCTGCTCGCGTGTGGCAGCGCGCTCACGCTTCTTCTCGCACGAAAAGAAGAAAGAGAGACAGAGAGAGAGAGAGAGAGAGAGAGCGCAGCAAGTGGACGCGAGAAGAAAGGATGCGCGGCAACATCAATCACTGCGTCACTGCTTACGCATGTATCAACTCATGTGCGTTCTCCACGTGTCGTATTGTACGTACAATCACGCGGAACCGGCGCGGCGTTTGCGGCACAACGTGGGCGCGCGCGCACGCGCGTAATTTGTCGTGCGTCGCGTCTTGCGTTTTGAGTTTTTTTCTTTACGAGTAGCCCGATATATATTTTCCTCCCCGAAGCAAAGCGGCGTCGACGTAATAACTCTTCCCGAACGAAACGAGATAATTTATCGTTAAGTCCGTCGGTCTCTCGTCTAATTATCACGTCGTGCGCGTTGCTCATTTCGGGGAGACCTGATGGCAAGGGGGAGATATTTTTTAATGGGACTCTCGCTCATTACAATTGCAATATATTTGCGCGCGATCAATCTTTATGCTAATTATTTTTTTTTAATATACTTTTGGGGCAAGCGGAGAAGGAGTCGAAAAAGCGGAGGGCGCTCGAATTGTTGGTAAGAAAGTGTTCACTTTGAAGTTTCTTTACACGGAAATCGTAAAGAGGGAAGAAACAATAAAACGTACAATATCTCGGTAAGTAATACGTGGCTCACCACATTACTTTCGACATTGAACGAGATGTTTGTCATCTCCAAAAGATTTCTGATTTATTGAGTCCACGTTTAACGTAACCGATAGGAATTGGCGGAAGAAATTCGACCTTCGTGGGGTCGCTCGCGGTCTCTCCGTTATGTTCGCCTTGTTGAGGTGAAACCAAAAAATTGACGGCTCGCAGTTTTCGGGCGGGCCCGCCCGAAAAACGGTCGCCGGGAGACGTGGCGAACGCCGCAAGTCGCGCTCGCGACGCAATCTCAACGACATCTTCCTCCGGAGGAAGCTACGAATTGTAACGAGGGCATGTGGAGGTTCGATCATACTCAGAGGAAGTTTGAAGGGGGTCCCAGCAGTGATCTTGAAATGACAAAACCTCAAAGTGGAGTTCAAATAGGTTATAAGCAGGTTGCAAAGTACGGCGGTACATGCTCTTTCAAAGGACTTGGAGTGAACGCAGGGTATTCAGGGGGTCTATATTTCGACTCGGGCCGTTCATCCATCACTGTCGCCGGTGGTTACCGTTCGCGACGGTGCATGAATTTCACAGGTATGGACAGCTTCTCCCGGGCGGCAAAACACGCCCGTCGGACCGGCCAACAGCAGAGACGATATACGTTAATCGTGAATGACGACTAAATGCAAACGCAGCCGCGGGCCGAAACGTGCGTCTTCATCTTGACGAGCTACTTGAGGGAGCGTGCGATGACGCGTGTTCAAGTATCGCTCGCACGAATCTCGGTACCGCTGCGTCGGAATGTTGTAAACAGAATCATAATTAAACAAACCTCCTTGATCGCCGCTTATCTCTCATCGGCGCTTTTCATAATTAAGCTATAGATTATAAACGCGCATGCATAAATGCATTTCCCGTAAGAAATTTGTACCATTATAATGGCGGATACATCTTGGCATATCTGATACTCCATCTCTAATCACGTACAACTTAGTACCGGTAAAAATTATATCACCTTTCGATTGTTTCAGCATAACCAGTTTTAAAACGCACGAATACAAAATTGGAAAATCATGGAGTGCTTTGTCAAATTTCACTGCCCTCCGCGTACATACAAGATGCACCTGTCGTCAGGTGTTTACTGTAAAATTCTGAGCACGTTCGATGCACTTTGACGAAAGTTATACTCAAAAAATCTAAAAGTGATATAATTTTGATCGGTATTGTACATATTTCAAAAATATATTCGTTAGGGCCGGTTTTTCCAACCTCTTGGTAAGTTAACTAATAGTTCAATTGTATGTCTATCCTTGTCTGATTTAAAGAAAAAACAAAGACTATTAGTTAATTTATCAAGAGACTGGAACAACCGGCCCTTAATCTTCTTCATTTATTTCACATTAAAATCTATAGTGCATTATAAATGCTATCACTGAAAAAAACAATCTTGCAACTGTGCAGCAACACTTTTCTAGGTACGAAAAAATATCTAATATATTCCAGATATTTTTTCGTACCTAGAAAAGATACTTGTTAATGCAAATTTCGTTAATATCGAACGGTTGAGGCCTCTTTTCCACGATGCCGATTAGTTTTCCCGAAGCGCAGTGTGCTTCACTTCTCTTTTAGATTCATAGTAAATGAAGATATGCAATTTAGAAATATGCATTTGTATACACTAATTATTGAGGTAAAATCTCTAATCTTAGTAGTTAGAAAGTAACAATGATTTTTGTTCCGATACATTTTCTCGATTGAACAGAATTAATCGTTTATTTAATCGGTACCAATAAGTCCGCAGAATGATACACAAAACGTAGTAACAGTCACGGAACAAAGTAATGTAAAATATTAAGTACGGAATTTTCCATTACGTAGGCGGGACAACGAATTCTCAACGTTTTTTTGTTGTTTTTCACTCGGCGCAGTATCGTACGACGTTACGCGGGCCAAAGTTTACTCGAAGGTCATAGCGCTCTCACTCGCTCGCCGAACGTCGAGCCGGCGAGCAGTGGCGAGAGTCGCTCCGCGCGTGGTGTTACTTTTGCGTTATCGGTTTCCAAGACTCGTTCGCGATAAATGCAGGGATAAAACGCTAGTGATTTGCACACCTATATTAGTAACAAGTGACGTTCCTATACTTTCCGTATACATGGATATTTCACGAGACTAACTCATCTAAAATATGAAGGTAAACTGTGGTACTTTGTCGCGGTTACGCCTCGTTTACGCACCGCGCTTTTAATTATCTATCGATTTCGTGTAATCTGTTCCATTTTTGGGAAAAGAATAAAATTCGTACGACTTCAGCGTTCGCGCTGTAATTCGCTCTGTCGTTCTTCGAGATTCGAACGGGCAGGAAGTAGAGAAAGTCGCTTCTTACGTGTCGTTACATTATGTAAATGTAATCAAAAATTATCTGAATTAACTGTCACAAATAGCAATTATTTATCGCTGGAGGTTTCGCTCACATAATTTACTTCTCGGATTAGATTGAATGGCATTAAAGACTGTAAAATAGCGTTTCGTCCCGGGCTAATAACTACATACTTCTTTACCGCAGATGCTTGGATTCCGATGCACGCGTTGCGTTTCGTATCGTTAATATACGAGTGATTTATCCATTACTTCTTCCGAATCAAAACTGCAAGTTAGTTTGAATGATTTGCATGACGGAAAGTCACGCGATACACGTTAATAATATTTCGTGCATTTCGCGGTATTTCACATCGCGTACGGGAGTGTCCGAAATTTCGCGCGATCGATGACTTTCGTGAGTGAGTGTTGTGTAAGTGCAACAAGGAAATCTGAGAGGACGAGGAGGCCGAGGGGGCATCGGGCAACGGCGGAAAATTGGTGAGGTAAGTGTCTTACATTTTGATGTTATTTGCTACTTGTGCAAAATAAGGCATCTGTTCTGTGATTTTATTTTATTTATTCAAATGATTCGATCGCGGATTCGAATAAGTGTTAGAGACAAAACCATACGTATAAAATTTTGTGAGTTTATATTTAAAAGGAAGACTTTTTCAGTATTCCATATAATTATTTTAATAATTACCTATTTTAAAAAATATAAAATGTAAAGTATATTTAATGCAATAATTTCGATTTTACATAATTAATCTATAATAATCATATACGTATTTCTTTTTTTACAGTTTAACACACATAGTTAACGATGTACAACTCTGCTGTTGCGAATCGTATCAGTGAGTGATAAATTACTTTTTATTTTAAATTGACGTTGCATATATAATTATTTCTTTGCATGTATACCAATTCTGAAAAATATACAATGCTCAACTATAAACTGCGTGCGCGAAGCGCAACAAAATTACAAACAATTCTAGGTGACGGTTTCGTACTTGTATAAGACAAAAAAATTTTTTGAACAGTTCCGGCCGTTCTGTCGACAGTTTGTCGTACTTACCAGAGTATGTCGTACTTACCAATTACATATGACGTTACTTTTACGCCAAAGCTTGTGCACTATCTACGTTTACGCTTGCGTCTTTGTCGTAAGCTATTACGTTGCTTTGTACTGCTGTGACTTTAAATTTCGACAGATGCAACGTCAAACGGGCGAGAGGTGGCGTTATGTTACTTTTTTTTGTCGAAGGTACGCATTTTATTTCGTAACCGGCACTTTGAGTCCTCCGATGCCATACCAAATTGCACTTATATTTATTGGAAAATTCATTAGATGTATGACATCGTTATTTAAACGCGACGAGAGGCAAATGATTCTTATAACAGATACGAATAGAGCATTAGTAGTGATTTTGCTTCCTCATAGAGGAAGCTTTGTTTTCTAATCGAAGGATGAAATACTAATGATTACAGCTGAAAATAATCGCGTTTAACAAGACAAAATAGTTTTGCCTGACGATGGCATCGATGAAGCAAGTGCGCGACAATTTCGTCGAAGAAACTTCGTGCGATCGTAGTATTATTAGTGCAATGCGGATATTCTGCAGATTAACATACGTGGGAATCACCTGAAATATTGATAATTACTGGCTGCGATCGTATAGTCATTGTCAGCCGTAATCGCGAGTATTATTTATCCTTGTGATTACAAAACTAATAAAATTGGTATATAGTTAATATTGCGATTGAAACAAAACGGACAGTGGATAACGGGATTCAATTTCGGTGGGACGTGCACGAAAACACATGGAACACCGGCATCTCGGTTAGTCACAGCATTTAACGTTTCGGGTACAATAATTTATTTTCATTGTCTTCTTCAGCTCCAGTACATATACAATACTCGATATATAATGATTCAATAATGTCATTAAATACGAAGTACGAAATCTATCTAAACGCTAATTTCTCTAGATCGGTACTTTGTCTCGTCTCGTTCGTACGTTAAGGATCGTCTACAATAGATGAAGTAAGCCTGGCGTAAGAAGTAAGAGTAGGAGTAAAGAAATTAATCATTTCCATTTCTTACTCCTATAATACTTGAGCTCTGACGCTTACTCTCGGCGAATTAGAGCGCAGTTCGACCAGTGCTATAAATATTTTAAAAAATTGCGCCTGTACTTTAGCTTTTACACTAAGTAAAGGTTAGGTTTTTTTACTTGTTACTGTTTACTTCCAATGTAGACGGTCCTTTGCAGACGCAACTCCGTTCCGCCGCTGGCACACATAAGATGTATCACAGCCGCGAACGGATGCTGCCAAGCCTCTCGCCGGGGGCGATCGAGATTCGCGGCATGTTCGGTCAACGCGACCCGCCGCATTTCTCACGAGATGCACGCGCCGCGGCATCTCCGGCGCACGCGATGCATCCCCGTTAGCGACCGGTAATCGGCGACTTTGTAAATTTCATAGAAAGTGAAAACCGCCCCGACAGCGACAGCGGCGACGATGGCCGACAAACGGTAACCGTGGGTGGAGAACAGTTCTCCAGGAACGACGATTACCGGGTTTAATTCCCTCCATTAGCCGGAGGACTGACCCACATCCCCGGGGTTCGTGCTCTCTCGGAGAGGACGACGGGCCGAGTCGGGACCAGTTGGGTGGGACCCCCGCGATTTCGAGTTGCACCCTAAACTGCGCTCCGAGCGATGCATCGAAACGCGCGTCCTTGATTGCCGATCAGCCGATGCCGATCAATCGTGCCGTTCGGGAAATTAGCCCGAAAACAACATACGTACAGTCTCGTACGCTTAACCGTCAATCAATTAGTGTAATGTGACGTTGTACGATATGCTAGGCTATCTCGAGCTTGTATCTCACTTTTACACGCTTTATTATCCATCCTGCTTAACTCGTTTTAACGTCTTCTCGTTACCGTGCCGGCTAACGCAACGAAAACGCGTTATTAGCTCTTAAGAAATATCCCACGTGACGGGCGAAAAATTTGTAGCTTCTTTCCTCATATTTTAATCATCCGCAAAAGTGTACAAAATTACTATACTTTACGTTATGCACTTTGCATCGCATCACGTAAAGCAGTGCGAATGAACGCACAATCCAGCCGCAGCTCCCGTTAATGACATTCCCACCTTATTATAATATAAATATGAAGAATAAGGGATAGAGAGAGAGAGAGAGAAAGAGAGAGTGTATTACGCAGATTAAAGCTCCATCAGCATCGGACACCCGAGAGTACCTCTTTGTCGATTACCGCGCGCTCATCGTGGAAATGTGACCGGCGGATATAAAGACATTGCCGGTTAATTGCGCATTAAATATATCGGGTTGCGAACATACGCTATAAAGGAAACGTTATAGAGGTCCGGTTTGCCGAGTTTGCGAAACCGGCCAGCGAGATCGCACGTTCTTTCCCGCGGCGGTCCAATATGCGGCAGAAATTTCACTGCAACGTGCGCGAGGTGGGCCGCCGATTATCGGAGCTAACGAACCCACCGGCTTTAACGAACTCGCATGCACTGTGCGGAATCGATAAAAATTCGCGTACATATGCACGTGATCTCTGCGCGAATGATATCCCCGCGTATCCTGAATAGTTGCCCCGAGGCTGCGTGCCGTATTTATGGGCGGTGACGATGCGCGAGTATACGCTTACTAATTGACACGTAAAAGTCGGACGCTATCGTAATAAAACTGAGCGACGAAATCGGGGGGAAAGACAACAAATCGCATCAGAAAGCGCGCAGCACTCGTAAAAATTTCATACGTTTCCCGATCGTGCCAAGGCGCAACGCGAGCCAATTGGATCGGCCGCAAATATTTACGCATGAAGCCGAAACGTGATAAGCGAATGTATTATCAAATCAAGTGCAATTTTATTGGAAATGATAGAAAGTCATTGTACAATTATAGAATGTCTTCTTATAAATGGTTAATATAGAGTTGTTTTTATCTCAAAGAACGCACAACCCACGAAATGATATTAAATGTAATATAAATAAATAATTTCACACTGCATTTTACAGGGTATGTCAATACGTTTTTTACTAATACTAGAACAATACATTTAGCATTGTCCTTCGTTTTACATTTGAGGGTAGGTTGTTTCATTCTCTTGATAACTTAGTTAATAGTTTAAATCATTTTTCTCAATAAATTTTTTTCGTCCCTTCTTACTCTAAATTGGTAGATATCGTTTCAATGCATTCTGATTATTTTTTCACTGTCTTATTAAATTCTATAATACTTTATCAGTATCAGTCTCCTTCACTCAATTAGATGTTTAACTTTAACTTCTCTTTCTTTAACTCTTCGTTTATTCCCTAATCTTCTTTAAGCAGACCTTTTCATAAAATTAAACATCTAATTGAGGGAAGAAGTCAAAATTGACATATGAGGTAAAGCATTACACGAATCTAGAAGAGAAGTGAAGCACACGGCGTTTCGAGAAAACCAATCGGCATCGCGGAAAAGAGGCCGCGACTGTTCGATATTAAAGACATTCGCGCCGGTAAGGGATAATATAATATTAATTTTCTCTGAACAAAGATCTTAGCAAATCTCTGTCCATTTTTCCCGACAGACTCTATTCAAGTTCCCAATTCATAAGCGAAAACACAGGAAACTTATTTGGGCCACATGTCCCGTGGCTATCCGGGTATCGTGTAGCTTCACGGCATGCGTGTATCTTTGCTTTTACGTAATCGAGCAATCGGCAGCCGGGTGCAAAGCTAGCACACGCGACACAGGCCGTCGCGCTGTCGTATCGCGACAGGCGCCTTATAAGCGCGTTAATGAATTCCATCCACACCCCCGGAGGAGCAGCGACAGCAATGGCGCGGCCACGTGCACGCGTCGCTCCGTGCACCGGCACGATTTCCGATTTCTCCTCTCTCGCGTGGTGTCGCGAAAAACGCCCGACACTTTCACGGCGCCGCGGTGCGTCGTGCGTGCAGCTGTCGCAGCACCGAGAGAGGTAGGTACTCGTTACACCCGATTCCATCGCAGCGCGACGGAAGGGGGATTCGCACTCGCGTGCTGCTGCTGCTGCTGCTGCTGCTGCTGCTGCTGCTGCAGGCAACGGGAAACGCGGGCCCTGCGGGCCCTCGCTCGGGGCCGGATATCGATCCTCGATCCGAGCGTTTCGCGTGCTCGCGACCCGTAAATTATACGTTGAAGATAATACGTGCGTCGCTCATATGCGATTTTCCACGAGAGACTCGCCGGGACGCGCGTCGATTTAACGGGACATCCGACGTCGGCCCCCCATGGTTCCCCGGTACCTCGCACAGCCGCTCGTTCTCGCGAGCCGCTCACGTCAATTAAGGCGTCGATAATTTTATTAACGCTTAATTTACGAGCGCGGCCCCGGCGCGTAAAGATTATACGAGCGATATCAATAAACGTGCGAGTTTAATGCTCAAATGACGCGTTTTCGACGCGTCGCTCCGACGGCTTCTCGCCGAGTTTCTCGGTGTTATAATATACCTAGTGCTACGCGGAGACGACTTTACTTTTCACAATTATTTTACGACCCTCGCGCAATGTTCGAAAATACGTCCGTACGTGATACGCGTCGAACATAAATTTTCGAGAGGAGATGGTAAATTTGATTCGCAGTTTTGCGCTCGCGTTTACGGACTTCCTACCGCCTTTCACCTTGTTTTGACTGATAGAAGAGCTTTACGCGGAAAGTACCTATACGGGCTTTACGGTATATTTGCGATTATTGCTATTTATATGCCACATACGCATGTACCTTCCCCTTTCTAAATCTATCTCTATACAAGCATGTGGCGTTTGACTTTTAAACAGTTAATTGGGTCATCTATAAATAACGCGGTGCGAAAGGGAGCTTGATTTACCTTTAGACCGAAACCGAAAGACTTACTGAGAATAGAACATTTAAGATTTAGTAAATAATATTAGAAAATATCCAATATTTTTTTCCAATATATTTCTCGTATAATATGTACCCTATATTCTCTCTTCGTGTATCAAATTACGTATCTTTGCCAATTATAAACCCAATATAAGCGCAAAATGTTAATTCTATAATTTTCTTTCCTATTCGTTTGTATCTTTCGTATTTCTTGTATCATTTGTACCGCGTAATATTCTCTTCGCGTATCAAGTTACGTATCTTTGCCAGTTATAAATGCAACATGTCATACGATGAAAGATGTGGATTTTACAATTTGTTATATTGCGCAAAACTAGGTCACAGCCATTTACCACTTCATTCTCCGTCTGTTGGCACCGCAATGTTTTTTAATAGTTTCTAATCATTTCTCGTGTTTCCCTTGCGAATTAGCGCGCCGCCATTAGAGAGAAAGAAAAAGGCCGCCGCGTTTTTTCTTCCTCGGCCACTCTGCTGACGTTATTATCAACGCTTATCGCCGATTCTCGATCTTTCGCGCGACTGCGCAACAATCAAGCGCGATGCGCCGCTTCCGAGACTCGATATCATCGGTACTTTACAACGTACTTCCACCATTCTTACATGTTTCTCGTATTACGAGTTTCACGGCACGCGCGAGTCCGGGCACGTAAATGGCATTAGCCTAATTGCGGAGTGGCGTCGATGCGCGCGAAGGCGATAAATCGTTGCGACGCGCGAACATAAAGGCGGCTATACCTGGATAATGAGATTATCGCAATTATCGGCCGCGCATCGGTATTATTACGAGGGGCCCCGGCGACGCCCGACAACTCGGTTCGAAAAAAATAAAGAAAGAAAAGCAGTTTTCTTCCCTCCTCGTTTCTCTCCCTTCCTTTTCTATCCCTTTCTTTTTGTCCCTACGTCGGCGATCCGCCAAAAGAGAAAACGAGCCCGCAGCTACGAGCCGAACGACGTGTGCAACCGTGTTTCGAGCGCTTTTGAGACCGCCCGACAATAATGTGCAAATAATATTGCAAATTCGAGATCGGCAACGGGGAAGGCACGGTGGATTGCACGAGGCGCGCGGAGGCAGCGCAGGAGAAAATCTGCTCGGAGCTATGGAATCGCGTGCGGAGAGCGAGTGGCGTTCGCCGAATCCGCCGGTGCCGCGTGCGCTTACGCGCCGTGGTCGCGGCGTGCAAGTCCCCGGCGTGGCGCGGCGACCGCAGCATCTGCGAGCGCGAGCTGCGAGCTGGGACGCACATGGCCAGAAAATATTATTCGACGAAATTGCGCAACGTGTCCGCGCGATAGCATCGACTACCGATGTAGCTGAAGGCGGCTACGCGGTTGTGAAACGTGTGCCCGCGCATACGTATCGTAGGAGCATTGAAATCTCCTCGTTCTCCGATGCGCTAGATCGATCCCGCACAGTAAAACATGTCACAAAGATATATAAATGTTACACTAGCTGAGAGATGTCTTCCAGATTCTCAAAAATCATGATTGTTTCATCCGAGATATCTGATTTTATGTATCAGCACTGAGAAAACTGCCCGATTGAATATAATCGGAAAATCTAATTACATAATAACAAACGGATATACCCGATTAAATTGTATATCCGATGAAAAATGTGATCGGTTTTTCAACCAAATTTCATCGGTAACTGCATTTCATCGGACGTATTCATAATTTAATCGGAAAATGTCAAATTTTTCTCCGCGAAATATTAGATATCTATAGATAAGTAAAGGCTGATTTATGGAGGCTGTGTTCATTAATAATTTATGCCGAAACTGATGAAGAAAAAATATATTTAATCACATTGTCTATTCTGTAATACGGAAAATGCGATTTCACTCAAATATTATATTTTCGTGAATTAGATAAAATATATTTTTTCTTTAATCAGTTCCGGCATAAATTATTAAGGAACACAGCCTGCATAAGTCAGCTTTTACTTGTTTACACTATTATTGTAGAGTCATATTTATATCTTTTTCATTTTTTTCTCGTACTATTTCTTTTTGACTAGATAAGTTTAGAAAAATTTTTTTAGGAAAAGTTAAATAATAAACAATTATTTAAAAACAAAACAATAAAAATAACAATATAAACAATAATTTTTTAAAAGAAATATCAGAAAAAGAGATATCAGGAATGTGATATCCTTAAAATGTTCAGGATATACTATCTACGAGATATCTCAAACATGACCGGTGAAATGACATCTGGTTCAAGTCTCAGATATATTTTGATATATTACATTTATGCGGTGTCACCGAACTTTCTTTTTCTCTGATGTATTTATTTATTTCATGTATTCTACAGAATGGATGCGTGTCTGTTGTCGAATAATAAAAAGATTCGGTATGATAAATTTTGCTCGCCATACAACAGACTCCGTTTGTATAAGTGCAGAAAGTGCTTTTCCAGCTTCAATAATATTACTTTCATTTCTGCCATTGTAAATCAAAATGATGTAATGGCAGCGTCGGAATAATTATATAAATATTATGATAGCACACGCCCCAGGAATTTGCACTCTTCTCGCGAGATCGAGTGAAAAGTCAATGCAAAGTGTTACGCCGGGAGGTCTCTCGCTCTTTATATGCGAATCGCTCGAAAGTCGAGAACAGGTATGATTGAATCAGGAGAGAAAAAGGAGCGGATGAGAGGCGAAGAATAAAATAGGCTGAGAAAAACGGAGCGAATTCCCAGCGCGTACGCGACGCGCATGCGAGTTGCGCTCGCGCGAACGTTCGATAGATATATTGCCTCATTAAAAAAGAGCGTGCCCGGGTCCGTGTATCGAAAGAGAAATTCGAGCGGCGGCGGCGGCGGCGGCGGCTGCTGCGCGTGGCGCGTGCGTAAGCGTGAGTACGCGTGCAACAAGTGGCGCACGCGGTAACAGTGCACGCGCGTGCCGTTGCTCGCACGATAGTAATCTCACCCACTTTAATGGTCTCGCGAGGAAGGATATTTACGAGAAAGAGATTCGGCTGGCCCGTAAAGATAGATCCGCGTGATTGACGGCGACCGAACGACCGAACAACGCCCGTCCATCTGGTACACTTGATCCGATACTCGAGAAACCGCACTAACGTGTCCGAGTGAGTATGTATTTATATTTTCTAAACTGCGAATATATAAATACAATTAATTGGCATTATTTTACAGGAGGATTCCCAGTTTCACAAATCAATCAAATGCATAAGGCTCTCGTGTGGTGAACGCCAATTCGAAGGAACAAAGACGAAAGAGACAGGATGTTAGTGTCTAATTTCGTTAGATGTATGGGGGGGATTCATCTTTGTTCCGCGTTGTAAGTCTGACAAAGATGTTATACAGGGGTGTCCCAGGAGGAAAAGTCAATATTCTGGGAGGTGATAGTTTCGGTCATTTTAAGCAAAAATGTTCATACGAATATATGTCCCATTCCCCACTGTTTCCGAGATAGAGCTACTTGAATGTCTCGTGTATTTACTTGTTTTCCGTACACTTCACCCTTCATACAACGTCTTATAAACGTCTGCGGGAACTCTCAAATAGCTCTCGGAAACAGCGGGGAATGTGACATATATTCATACCCACATAG
>NW_011967219.1:1947347-1973495 GCF_000949405.1 Vollenhovia emeryi
ATCACATCACTGATGTAATTTGGATATCTCAAGATATCTCTGGGATATGGGATATTCTTAAACAGATATCACACTGATATCACTGTGATGTCGCTGTGCTATGTGGGTATGAACATTGTTGCTTAAAATGGCCGATACTATCACCTCCCAGAATATTGACCTGTCTTCCTGGAACACCCTGTACATTGTATAATTTAATTAAATATGTAATTAATATATTAGTCAACGTCATTCGTAGACCGCAAGAACTGTGCACATGCAATGTCTGAGAACGCACAATGTATTAATATCGTGCACTGAGAAAAATTTCCATCGGATAAACCAATTAGGTGTGGCAAGACAAAATATTTGGAGTTTAATTTTTGGAAAACATCAATTAATTATTATACATAATACATAATACATAACAACTAATGATTGAATTGCCGAAACGGCCGTCGGGATGACCGGGAATCTTTTCGCTGCGTCAAAAGAGACAATTTCGTGTGTTGTTAATCAGCACTCGTCAGTCGGCGGGTAAACGGATCCGCGCGACGGCCGGTACCAGTACGGCACGTGTTTCTCGACGTCTTCGGGAACCGGGCGAGGGAACAGGACGAATCGAAGTGGGCGGCACTCGTGCCTCCGCGACGGCAGCTGTCCCTCGGTTCGCGCGCGACCAGCCTTCTCCTTATTAATTAAACCGGTACACACGCAAGTACACACGCGAGCGTGTGGCTGGTATCCGCGCGGTTAACGCGCTGCCGCTCCCTGGCTTACGATCAGCAGCAGCGCCGCATCTAATTACGAGTCGTCCTCGCAGGAAGCCGAAGGCCGCAGCCGAGCTGCGCTTTGTCGTAAAAGCGACATGATCGAATATCGACTTGCGACTTTCGACTTCTCCATGCCTCGCGATTGCGCCTGATTGCCGCCCGAGTCCCGGATTAACCGCTCCGCGCCGAACCGGTGTCTGAGGACGCTTCCGGTTGCGTGCAGCGCGCGCGTCGCGCTTTAATTCGGTTGGCGTAACGGTAGTGAAAACGTTACGGGCTTTTTATTCCTCTCGCATTCGCGTAATCCGCTCGTAAATTACCGCGGAGCCCGTGTGCGAATCTCGTTTGTCGGGACGCCGCGAAAGGCGGCATTGTCGTTAACCAAATGAGAGATTCAGGAGCGGAGATGCGGCGAAACAATGACATAATGTGACTAGACGTAAGAGGCGGATGTAGACAAATTATGCGTTTATTGGTACCCAATCAGCTTTACCATCGACCGATATCTACGTTTCTAACTTATGCCGAAAAGTTATGCTTAAAGCTAACGGCACACGGTACAATTTTTCCTACTGGATTGCTCACGAGAGTCAATAAGGTTGCAGAGTTTTAAGGCCTGTGTCCACACGATGCTAAAACTTGGTCCAAGTTCTAGTTTCGAAAAATGTGTTTTTTTATGGAATAGCTGCGAGTTAGAGAGAATCATAAGAATGTAAACATATTCCGATCTCTTATTGCGATTCTTGACAATCGCTCGTGCAAAAAGTCAAGACGAAGATTTCGCAAAGAATCGGCAGCCATAATTCTCGATGGCCGACGTTCTTTTTTAACGGACATTACGCGAACAGGTATAATCTTCGCGGCACATACGGGGTCGGGTACAATGCAAAAAGGCGGGCTTGTTTATACGTCGTTAACATAAAGAAGTAGGGAAGGAAGGAGGTATAAACCGGCCGAATAATCGGCGTTGTTCGTCAAAAGTGGACACGGCGTTGTCGTGCCTTGTAAAAAAACGTACCACGTGCTGCAGCGGAGGAGCCGTAAATGGCGTTACAGCTGCAAGTGCGTGCCTCGCCGAATGCATGAGAGGAAAGGGGGAGAAAAAGAAGAAGAAGAAGCCGCGAGAAGGTTCAAGCCGCAAATCAGATATTTCGGTTGCTCGATTCGCCGATTCGGCCTCTCGAGTCGCTTTTGGACATACTTTTAGCGCCGAGCCGATCGGAATCGCGAGTCTTTTACGTCGCCGGTTCCCGGAATACCTGGGCGCAATTAAGCATTTCGTCAGTGTCCGTTAAACGAATATTAATCGCGCGAACGGCGTCCCGATATATCTTTTCTCTTTAATTTCTTTTTCAGTGGTCGATCGACAACGAAACAATCGTTTTGCGGCTGGAACGCGGCACTCGTGACCCGCGGCGTTCGCCGCTAAATGCGGCCGACTTGACGAGAATCGCGTGCCTCTCTCCCTTGAAATAATTATCTGCAGAAAGTTCAGAGACGTTTACTTCATTATCTTCGAAGAACGCGCAAACGTTCGACGTTGACGAGTAAGTCGGGTGCGCAATGCGAGCGCAAAACGCTCGTTACGTGCAAAATTATCCACGGTATCTCTGCGATCGACACCTTGCGCAAATTGTAATTCGAGGGTATTAGCGCAATTAGGATTTCCTCAAATTTCTCTCGTCCTTGAATGCACGGGAATTGCACGCGACACAGCGGCGTAACTACCCTCGCCGCCGCGCCGTAGCGATTACCGCGCTCGCGTACCACGATCGCCAAGTATCTGCTTCGAAAGGGGGTCGGAAAGGCGCGAGGGATGGGGCGGGGAGGACCGCCAGAAAAGATCGCCGGGAGCGACCGGAATCAGAGAATCGGCGAACGCGGAGGCATTATTTAGCCCGGGCCCGCATAAAGCTGTTATTACGCGCAAGCTGTAACCGCGCGCGATTCAATGCCTTCGATTTTCGGGTGAGAAAGTGTCCACCCGAGAGGTGGTTAATAATAATTTTTCCCCCTTCGTGACACGCCGCACGGCACGGCACGACGCACGCAGCGCATGCCGATTGCGGCCGTAACAAATCGCCGGAACGACCGGCGAAACTCGCCCGGTAACGGATGTCGCTGATTTCGCTCCGGTTAATTATCGTCGAGGCTGAGCCGCGACGTTTGCTCCAACGTAGAAATTATATCATCAATTTCAACATTTCGATTATGCCGTAGTGATGGAGGACAATTTTTTACCATGTTTCACGAGGACAAATATTGATCTGCATTTCATCAAAATGAACGCGAGGAAGATTGTATCGCGATGAAACGTATACGAAAGTAGAGTACGCGACATATTTGTAACATCTTTTGCGTCCATTTTATTGAAATATTAACAGAGAAAAATTTCCATCGGATAAACCAATTAAATAGCGTTTCCGATTAAATTATCGGTACATCCGATGAAATTTTATTGAAAAACCGATCATATTTTTTATCGGATACATCCGTTTGTTATTGTGTAATTGGATTATCCGATTATATTTAATCGGATTTCGTTTATTTGAAAAGCGTTTTAAAATTTATTACGCTCGCACAGTTTAAATAGAGCATTTCCCTAATTGACAAATATCTATTTCATTATATATAAAGAAAAATAGAAATGGTACATTCGTTTTATATAACTCGTATATGCGATATAAAAAAATATACTACTAATATATAGAAATTGGCATTTTTCATATATCATTCGTAATATAATATAACTATATAAGCAAATGTGTTACATCCCTATTATAAATATGTAATTTATATATGTTACATATATTTTTATTATAACTTTGACATATATAATATTATATATGACTTTTTAAATAGAATTTCTATATACCAAATATATGAAATATATTACATATATTTTTTTCCACGGGGGTTGCAGATGTTTCACACGTAGAGAGCCAATAGAAGATCAATAATATACAAAATATGAAAAATGCAAAGGAAGCTCAAATGCATCTCCGTTTGCGTGCACTGAGAAAAATGTCCGATTAAATATAAACGGATAATCCAATTACATAATAACAAACGGATATATTCAATTAAATTGTATATCCGATGAAAAATATGATCGGTTTTTCGATTAAACTTCATCGGTAACTGCATTTCATCAGTTGAACCTCATCGGATGTGTCCATAATTTAATCGGAAAATGTAATCGGAAAAATTAACCATCGGAAACACCATTTAATTGGTTTATCCGATGAAAATTTTTGTCAGTGTGACGTTCGCCGCGCGGTCGTCAAGTTCCCACCTTGGAGCTCGGAGAGCTTTCTCGAATTCGTTTCTTCTTTGAAAACGCACTTTGAGAGTCCGCTTTCCATCCGATCGGTTGCATTGTACTATATCACGAGAATGACAGTTTCGAATTAAGGGAACATCGTTGCGGAGATGTTATCGACGCGTCTTCACTGACCCGGAAACGTTATTTCGCCGATCGGAGAGTCAGACCTGATTGTGAGTAGTCGTAAGTTTTATCGGCTCGCGTGGTCCGTGCCCCCGAGCGAAATGGAGCAGGAGAGTGAGTAATTGTAACTGAGCGAGCTCGATATTGCTCTCGCGAGAGAGCGATTTTGGGAGCACCTGTTGTGATGCCTTGTCGTCCCAGTTAGAGACCAGACATGATACGTGAAATGCTCGCGACGTCCTTGTCATTTTATCCGCGTTGTCCTCGTATTGTAACGCAGGGCGGGGTTGCATTTATTATTGTATTCGATGACGGAAATCGAATGAACAACGAGAAATCTAATTATCCGTGTAAGCAAAGATACGATTTCAAAAGAATAACGACATTAAACGACATTGCGACATTGGTACAGCGTATTCCAAGTCTTTGGTTTTTTCCGAGTTGAAATTGGCCGAATGAAATTTGAAATGGATTTCTAACTTGCATTTTACAGTGCGCATTGCGCACTAAGAATAGTTGTTCTTGTTCAAGGAGACGCCCGCCTAGTGAGTTAAGGAAGTCCAGGCTCACCCTGGCTTTTGGCCCTAGGTTGAACCTTTAATTCTATTATACAGTAGAACCTAAGACAGTAAAAAAGGTCGAACTGCTAATACATAATTTACTCCTACTTTAAAGCTGATAGTGTCGAAAATTTCTACTTTTGCCAATTTAGCATTAAAGTAGATCCTTTTAAGTAGGAGCCTAAAGTCAATTTTTAGAATTAAAGATTCAATGGAGGAGTAAAAAAATATAATGTCATCAAAGTAGGTTATTGCTGGTCTATGTAGGTGTATAGATCAGCTAAGTAAGTGTAAATTATCCTTAAAAGTGTCAAAACAGTACTAAAATTTCGACTCGGGTTTATGGAGAAGAACTAAAAAGGGACGGAGAATCTGCTTCAACTAATATTTATAAAAATGACTTGTACGCTCATACATTTATATCTGTTAAAAATTTAACTCGCTTGGTTTTTTTCGACTCTCCCCCCACCTCTCTCTCTCTCTCTCTCTCTCTCTCTCTCTCTCTCTCTCTCTCTCTCTCTCTCTCTCTCTCTTTCTCTCTCGTACAATTAGGTATACAGATATAAATACTTGGAAGATTATAACTTCTCGACCCTCAGCATGCGCGCTCAAATATCCCGCCGCGCCGTGCTTCCTCTTTTTATTGCCGAACGTGGTTTCGGATGCCCGAAATTTTAATTTGTCTCCCGTAATTTCGCTTTAATTTATCCCACCGCGATATACAGCAAACAGAAAGATAATGACACCTCATTGCTCGCACATGTTCATTTCGTTCGCGAATGATACGGGTAAGACCAACGGTGAATCGTCGAATAATAAATGATTCCTACTGTGCGCCACCATGTCGAGGAATAGGATGGCAACAATCGAGAAGGTAGCCAGCTGCGACTCATCAATTTCTATCAAGTGGAAGCCCACCGGCGAGATGACACTGGATTTCTAACTTACGTCTTACAGTGCGCATTGCGCACTAAGAATAGTTGTTCTTGTTCAAGGAGACGCCCGCCTAGTGAATTAAGGAAGTCCAGGTTCACCCTGGCTGAGGTAGATTTTTCGCAATAAATTTAAAAATTAAACCATGTTAGTGTCCGAATGATTTTAATTTTTAAAATACTTCAATGATAACTTAACCATGTCTGGCAATTTTTATGTTCATATGTTCTGCCTCTCGTGAACCTAAGCTCTGTTCCTTTAATTTATTGCACTAAACATTTGATACAATATCACGTGAAAAGGACCACAAACCATGGTCGAAACGTCGTGAGTTACGAACATTAAAATTGCCCGATATGGTCAAGTTATCATTGAAGTCTTTTAAAAATTAAAATCATTCGGACACTAACATCCTGTCTTGGCTCTTATATCCTTTGTTCCTTCGAATTGCGATAGTTGTTCTTGTCGCAAGGAAGTTCAGCGCCAATCTTTCGATCCGCCTCTCAGTGTCCAATCGACGTCAATTTGACGGTGTCCGGTGTCGATTCGACATCGTTTCAACACAGATCGATGAGTCATTTCTCACTGGGCTTAACCCTTTCATGACCACTGCGACATGTAAGACTCACTTACAAAATTTAAAAAGACTCAATGACTTAGCCTGCACTCTATTACTGGCAAAACGTTATACAAAAACTAAAGAAACAAAAACAATGAATCGATCGAAAGGATTAAATACCTATGGCATTCGCATTAAAAAAACACTACTACGATCCTTGCCGTAATATCGCGTATATACAAAATACATATGCGAGATGCATTATCAGTTGATGATTGTGGTAGTAAACATTTGTAACAGCACATTTAAATTAATCGTACGCTCGTTTCCTCCACGTTTCGAGTCATCAGTTAACTATCCATGGGGACAGGGAGTACGTAATTTAAAAGTTTTACGATCGTGGATTAGATATGCCTCGGGAATCGATGAGAACGATTGATACGTCGTTAAGAGCTCGTTAGGACTTTTGTGCGGGCCGATGATCCTTGAAACCGGAAACTCCTAGGCGCTCTCACGTGTACTCGCCAAGTCTTAAGTCGCAGGTGCTTATTCCTAAGCGGCTAGGGGTGATGACTTCTTCCCAAAGCACGTGCGCGATGAGAGTTTCCTGCCGAAGTATCGTCTTATTTCCCTAACGCGCCCAAGACGTTGCTCGCGGAGGAATAAAGGGAATGAACCACCTGTAACACGAACGGATGCGGGAAGAAGAATCGTAACGTACTTTTCGTGCGACATTAAGCCTCAGGTGACACGTTTGCGTGGACAGTTTGGTGTACCTGATGATTAATGCTCGGACGGTTAACTCCTCGTTACACGGAAGGAAAACAGCACGTGCTTGAAACGATGATACAACAGCGTAACGTGTTCAATGTGAATCACTTTGCGAGTTCACAATTCTCTTGTTTTCTTTTTTTTTTAAGACGCGCTACGGCTATCACGTTTGCGGCATTAGTAGAGAAGTATTTTTTAATTTCGAGAGGGTGATTGGTCGTGTTACCAATCCACGTCGCAACGTCCGGGCTTTTATCTCTCATCTCCCATGCGTCATAACAAACAATAAATAATTAGCTTAATTCCGAGGCCGTTTCGACAAACGCCACGATCGTCGGGAGAATAAATTATTGAAGCCGGAGGAAGGAAGGAAAACGGCGACGTTTGAGAGCAGGAAACGACGGCGACATACTATCGGCGCCATCGTCCGCCCCATTGGACAGCCTGCATACGCACCGGAATACGCTGGTACTCCGCACAAGTAACGCAGTACAAAGCGGCGAGTATCGAAGAGTATTCAACGACAACGATCTATTTAATTACATGTGAGGCTCCGCAGGTGTACCCTTCGTGGGGCTACTCCCCCTTTTCTCTCGCTGCCTCCTTGTTTTTTTTTCCTCATTTTAATTCGCCGCCTTACATATCACATTCGTATGGTCGATCGTGCGTGAGAACCATTCTTGGAAACGATATCGAGGCGGAAAAGAAATGTCGTCGGGCTGCCCGCATTAAGGACTGTCGCTAATTCACCGCGGGAGCGGATAATCAAGCCATCACTCGCTCCGAGTTCCCGGCGAGGAAACGCGCGCGTTCGACCGTGTGAAATTCTGATCGCCTCCATTCTCTTTGCGGCGCCATGATAAGGCTTTCCTCAACTTCGATTCAGCGTTACGAGATATCGTTCTCTAGCAAACGGTTGTTAAAAGATAAAATATCGTTTAACAAATTAATAAAATTCACAAGCCTCTACTGTGGTAAACACAAATTCGAAGGAACGTGGACTAAAGAGCCGTGACAGGATGTTAGTGTCTAAATATTACTCGTTTTAAATTTATTCCCACAAATATCATCTCAGCCAGGATATTAAAATATCTTTATTAACGTTAATGATGAAATATCACTTGCAAATCTACGAAATGATACAATTTAACAAATGTCGCTGGAGCTTACAAAAATCGTGGATGTCCGGATCGAAGGGACACCTTGGTCAGTTCTTCGTCGCGTGACGAGTTGCGTTTCTGCGTAATTTGTCAAGCGCTAAACATTGTCATCGCGACCACTTGAGACGCGATTAACCCATCTAATCTATTGAATGGTCGGGCAAATTTTCGTACGGAGCATATGTCGCGCGTGCTTGACCAACAACCGGCGCGGCGGCTCGAACAGGCGTTGATACGGAAAGATATATTAGAGGCACCCAGTTATCCGAGCTACGGACGGCAGGAAGGAGAACTGATACAATACCGCATGAAAGGAACCGAAGGAACCGGCCGATCGACGTGAAACCGCATCGGGCGCGACAGGTGGTCTTACATTGTAATACGTCGAATTGCAACAATGTATGATAATTATTGCCTTGCATGCAATAGCAAGGCGTAGAAAGGTAACGAACAGGAAGGGTTATTATCCGCCAATATTGTCCGCGAAATTGGAAGGTAGGGTAAGAGAGTCCTCTCGTCACGGAAGGGGGTTGCTTGTTGCTCAATCACACATGCCTGCCTGTTCGAAAGGAAGTTCGATTTTTTTTTTGCGCGCATTTTTACCGATGAATTGCGCACAAAGTTCAATTGAAAACCGAATATACGGCTGAAGAATGGATTTGATGAATTATTCGCAACAATGTGATACTTCGTGTCAACTGCTCTTGGGTAAAAAAAAGATGAGAAACAAATTTAATTGACAGCATCATCAATGGCCGCGTTCAGCAGGCACAACTGTTCAGTGAGCGCTCAGTATGATTGGTTAATACTTTTAGGTCCAGCCAATCATATTAGGAAATCGTTGAACGCTCACTCAACAGTTGTGCCTGTGAAAAAAATTTCTGGTTGAATATGGACGAATCAGATAATTCCTTTAGGATTTACCAGAATTCCTTTAGGATTTACCAGAATTTCTGTAGGATTACAGGAATTCTGGTAAATCCTAAAGGAATTATCTGATTCGTCCATATTCGACCAGAAATTTTTTTCAGTGTGCTGAACGTGGCTAATGAGTGCGTTCCGGCAAAACACTGCTACCGTAGCGCCACACCTTTTTTTGCTACAATTGTAGCGGCGCCATACTTGCATCAACGAGCATCACCTCAAAATTGTATTTGAATTGTAAGAGTCGCGTTTATCAATTAATTGAAAAGAATAGAATGGAAAATATTGAAGATTGGCTCATGAATGACATACTGTTCGATGATTCATCAGATGAAAGCTACAATGAAGAGGACGAAGTTCCGCTACAATTGTAGCGGAAAGTTTTGCCGAAACGCACTCGTGTAGCGCTATAGTAGCGGTGTCTTGCCGGAACATTATTTCATTTCTCGTTTTCTGTTATTCGAGTATCGTTGTCAGTTTTTAATAAATTGAACGCTCGTTTCTAACATAGATAATAACTTATCTGAGGAATTGTAAGTGAATTGGAAAAACAGGGCTGAAAACTAAGCATTATTCAGTTAACTGATGTTTAGGGTCTAAGAGTTGAAGTGTGGATAACACTCTGGAACGTTAATCGCACGCGCTTGCAATATTAAAAGACAAAATATCATCGAGGCGCGAGTCGCAAGCTCACCAGCAGATGTTCTTGGTTTCCCCGAAGAAGCGTACGGGAGCTAATCATTCGGAAACGATGAAAGGGCATCGGATAAAGAAATACACGACGAAACGGAGGAGGAAGAGGGAATAGGAAGAACAGAGAGAGGCGATATTCTTGCAAAATCTTGCTGCACGCATGACCGCAAACCGGCACACGCGGTAAAGTGATGCGCGCGGCACGAGGTACCACGACGGTTGCCCGCATTTTTACTTCTTCTTCGCCTTACCACCCTTCGTTCCCCTGTTTCTCCTGCCTCCTCCCTCCGATACTTACGCGCCTCGTGGACTCGGCCGTTTTAGAGACGGTGCAAATAAAGCAGGTAAAAGCCGGGAGAAGGGCGAAGAGGAGGAGCGCGAAGGAGGACGCGAGAAAGAGAGGCAGAGAGAATGGGAGAGAGAAGAGAGAGGAGTGACGGTGGAGGGAAATGGTGGGGTGCAGCACGAGCCATTCGCCCCCTGCACCATCTGTTGTACCGTTGCACCGAAGACGTTGCGCCCGGGCTTCGCAGGGACACCATATGCTTACTGTATACCGCCGATATTACGGGAGACCGCGGCGCTTTTATTGTTTTAAATATCGTACCTGTCGCGCGTAGTGATTAAGGTACGCAGCAATCTCCAATGTAATTCCATTGCGTCGACCGTCTATTAAAGATCTCGGGACGCACAGGGACGCGTCTCTGACGGATGGAATATATTAACTTCGCTGAAGAAAAAAAATTTCGTTGCCATAGCTAATCGCGACTTGCCAAAAATATTTTGCTACCATATAACTATAAGTTTCTAAAGCACCGCAAGCGGTTTGC
Organism: Vollenhovia emeryi; assembly: GCF_000949405.1. NCBI lineage: Eukaryota > Metazoa > Arthropoda > Insecta > Hymenoptera > Formicidae > Vollenhovia > Vollenhovia emeryi. The sequence goes on from NW_011967219.1 coordinate 1,957,978, forward strand.
TGTCGCGCCTAATACAATATTAGGCACAGCAGCAAAATATTAGCTGTCCATATTTTACAACTGAAATTTAGTTACCACATGCAGTTTTAGATACGGCAGCTACATTTTTCCCGTGTCATATTTTTCGCAATAAGATTTCGTTACGGTACGGAGAGGGGGTTATTGTGTTGAATGCTAAGTGCAGCATTATAAAATAAAATAATAAGAAATTGTTCATCGATTTAATACGTGAAATTGCGGACGACAATATTCCATCTAAACGGGACTGTGCTATGTCCGAAGAGAAACCGGCGCACAAGGCAGGTGGAAAAAACGGTATATGAATTGACATATTAAGATTAAAATTATTGGGCTACCTACATCTTGCTCGTACCTACATGGCGTTCTCGTTTATTTGATTTTATCATAGGGGTCCTATTTAACTCTATATTATACTAAACTCCAGTTTACGGTTGGTGTATTATGGTGTATTATTACACCATGCCATCGGTCAGACATTTGACTTTGTCTATTCTGAGAATTAACTTAAATTCAAGGCGACCAGGTGTTTATAGCGAATTTGGTTGCTTGCACTAGTGCGCACTGAGCGCACACTAAAGCGCGTTTACAGTCAATTCTTATATTTAGGGGTCGTCTTAGATATAGATAGAGATAGATAGATATCTCTTGAAATATTTATTAGCCAGTAAAATGATCTGTATAGCTTCTATACGGATAATTTTTTGGCTAAATACTCTTTGAACGTGTATTTAAGACAAAGTTAAATATAAGAATATTGACTATAAACGCGCCTTAGTGTGCACTCGGTGCGCATTAGTGCAAGCAATCGAATTCCCTCTTAGAGTATCACAAGCGCCCGACAAATCGTGTTATGAGAATATAAAAAGCGTGTGACCTCATTTTCGAAAAATCAGCTGTTCAGGCTTTTATCCTCACCCGACACGACATCGTGGCAATCATGCACGTTAACGGAGAATGTAATGAATATTTATAAATGAAAGATGCAAGATCGGTATCGTATCGTTCCACATAGAAACCATCGTGTCCATTTTGAAGGGGAAATCGGCTGCCAATTATATATGCGCACGTGTAGTTACTCAGAATAAAATCCAATTGACTCTCTTACCAGCTCTCTTGTCAGTTACAAATCGGATAAATAGATATACGTAGCGGAATTTGTGCACAATACAAAGCTTGTAACATTTCAGTCGAAACTGTATCGGAAACTACAATCTTTCATTTAAATTTCATTTTTACATTATTTTATTATTTCTATCAAATATTTTTGCCGCATCAGGTTTGTATTACTTGTTTATATCTTTACAATGGGAGGTCGGTCCCCTGCTGGAAATAATTCTACCAAATTCTACAAAAAAAATTAAATTTAACTGCCAGAATCTAAGAAATTCTACGTTAATTTAAAAAGTGTTATAAAAATCAACATGAAAATGCTAGAATTTGAACACTTTTGCTGATTTTTGTAATATTCTACAAGTAAGCAGATGTTTTAATTGTTTTAAGATTTTGTTGTTTCTCAAATTTTTAAAACCAGCAAAGTTTTGTACTAATTTTTACAAAATTGTATTATACATTTTCATAAGATACTACTTGCAATAATTTCTTCATTTGAGAACATTGTAATTTGTGGTACTATTTCGTAGATATTTTTACAAAAAAAATAAATGCTTCAAAGATATAAAAATTTCTACAAATTTCTATTTCAAGTAAATTTTTCGTAGTTATTTATAGAAATGTTTTTTCCGCTAGGGTCGGAAGGTAATCAAAGCAGTTAAGTAAAAATCTGTAACACAGATGTATTAGATAATTACAGCTGTATGGAACGTCTGCCCGTTCGTTCTCAGAGATACTTATATTGAAAGCGGATCATCGTAGGTAATCTCACGAAATGAGTTTATGAAATCGCATTCTTATTCGCGTCATGGAACGACGCGCGTCAACATCAAAGGCGTCGTTGGAACGGAACAAGGACGTTGATAAACACGTACGCGCACACGCACAAATCTACGCACGAGCGAGTCCGAGGATGGCTTTTATTAGCTTCCCTCCTTCCATTTCTTTCCCTCTCTTTTTTTTTATCTTCTTTTTTTACCTGAGCCACGTGGCGACGCGTGCTGACTGTAGGGGACAGTTGCGAGGGCTCATCGGCCGCCGCCTCGCTCGTCGTGTGTGATTCAGGGGTACCTTTCGGAGGTAGAGGAGGTAGAGAAAAAAAAAGGGGGATAAGTAACATCGACGTTGGAAGGAGGAAGAGCTACTTGTCAGCGAAAGGATCCCGCGAGTTTCCGGCAGAACGAGATCGCCTCCTCTTTATCCCCGAAGATCGTAACCGCGGCCGTTGATCCACGGACCTTCGGGGAACACGATTCGGCCATATGGGCTTATCTTGTTAATCTTCTTTCCCCGCATCTTATTAACGCGCTATCTTCTTCTTCACGGTGAATAATATTGGATAATTGAGAGCTTCCATTTCTTTTTCGTTCACAAAAATATATTTCTAAGTGTCTTGGGTACAAGGGAAGAATCTAAATTTCACTAATAACCCAGTGATTTGAAGCGAAACGAGTTCGAGGTAAGTCGTCTGAGGTGGCGGAGAAATGTAGAGGAAAGTCCTCTGTTATGAGATAGGATTCTAATATCAGATACAGTAGGTTTTCAACGTCCAAATCCAATCACACATTTTTCTCTCGCAACAATTACACGATCCAGCGATGAATTTTCCACTAAACACATTTCACTCCAAGGACAATAAATTCGTGGTGAAACCAACAGATAATTTAGAACAGAAACTCCGCTGTCTCACATTAGGAGCCTAGCCCATAATAGGGGATTTTCCTCTATAAAATTGACATTCTACGAGCATCTGTCCCGTATTATAATATCGGTTTTAAAATCATCTAATCCCATATAACCGGCCACGTGTTTCCTCCGATGTTTTATAATGCCATTCGGTATATTTGCTGTGGGTCGTACATGGGAACTCGTAGCAACGAGGATACTCACACTCTTTTTATGCCAATCATGAAATACGATCTGTGTCCCGATCATTCTTAAATGCCAAACATATCCCCTTTCGTTCGCGCGCCTTCCACGACTGTAATACATCAATTAGAAAATATCAAATAATTATTTATTTATTCATTTATTTGGAGAAAAGTCTATTCAAGCACAGCCGATATTCACTATTCCACTTTTACTTTTCTTTGCGTCCTTATTGATTGCATCCAAATGATTCTTACAACTACAGTAAGACTGACGTCACGAGATAAACAGTTCGGAAACCGTTCAACGACCGTTAGAGAATCATCGTACCGGAAACATTTAACTTTATGCGGTTCTTCCCAATTAATCCCCGGAAAATCGACTCTATCCCCTCGAGGTGTGAAATTCCGTTAGCCACATGGCACGCGTGTGTATTTTAGCTATTCGAGACACAAATACTCCGTGCTAATTTATTGCTGTGCTGCCTTTTCCCCCAAAAAAATTTCAGAAAAATTCTAGTAGCTACAAATTAATTATATAAATATATATTTAAAGGTATGATTTTTTTTAAATTGTATCTTTCGCGTATAGAATATTTTTTCGTTGCTTAAACACGAGTCGCTCTCGACGGGAGCACCTCGGATTCGAAAAATCGCAGGGTACAACAGACGCTGGCGATCGACACCGCTCCCGTAGGGGTGGATTTAGTGATTAGCAATTAACTTTGACCCTCCTGCTGGCCGCTGATGTCCGAGCGAGTGCCTCTTCTTTTCGACTATTTTTCTACCCTCGGCCTACCGGCCGCCGATTTCCGTTCGTCGGAAACGTCATGTGGCACATTAATTGGATCCGCGTGGAATAAAAGGAGGCTCCTACACAGCGAGCTTAGAAAATGAACCATTCTCCATTGAGATATAAATAGCAACATGACAGTGATTGACGTCGATAAACGGCATTTCAAAAGTCATAGCGAATATAAATTTTAACTTGGGTGTACTACAATTAAAATGTAAAACCAGTAGAGGAGTATACTTGAAGTCACCAGTGGTGAATAAAATTGAAATAAAACTTCTTGTCGATCCAACTGGCAATATAATTAATTAAATGTTACAATTGGTGCGACGCTTCGACCCAAGTATCATCAGGTCGTAAGAATTTGTTTTATTGTTGTAATTTCTTACCACCTTCAAAAAATTGTGACATGTTGGTTTGCAGTTCGGTTACTTGATAAGGACCAGATACTTGGGTCGAAACGTCGTACCAATTGTAACATTTAATTAATTATATTGCCAGTTGGATCACCCAGAAGTTTTCTTTCAACTAAAAGATATAAATAATGTGTGCGTGTGTATTTGTAAATGACGCTATAGAATTATCGCTATGATATACAGTTGATAAATCAAGAAATTAATCAATAATATATTTTTGCATAGCGCAACAAGTTAATTCGTACTATTTAGTATTAGTAATATTAGACAATGCAAGTCGTCTACTCCGATAACATTATGAGTTTAAACTCCATTCCATGAAACCCACTTTCTCTCAATGAATAATCATTAAAGTGATATTTTCAGCAGACGCTGGAATTATATGCCATCGTTTTGATACCATCTTTGACTATGTATAAAACTAGGTACTGAATATTATATTTTACAAGTAAGAGTGTAAACTTTATAAATATTTAAGAAACACACTAAAGTTTTAAACTTCTTTATACTTTTTATATAAAAATTTCGAGTTTATTTCTTGGCTTTGCTAAATTTAAGATTAAAGATATCTATCTTTTGTTAACAAATGCTAGAAAATCTCACATGTGTGTGGTAGAATAAAATTATTTATATCACATTCTAATCAGAAATTTTTCATGTCAAATTATCGTTCATTTTTCAACGGTATACCAAACGATTAATAAGAAGAAAAGACATAATGGAGAGATATAACGCCAACGTGTCGAGGAAAAAGACAGAGAAAGTCGTCTGGTACCCCTTCACCTTCTCCGCCGATGGCAGCGTGGTGACAAATTAAAATGGCTAAGAGAAGCAGGTGATGCCAGGCTCGGTAACTCATTTATCTTGTACGTTAGTCGGTTTTTAAATATGGTTGTGCCAGCAACCTTAACGCGTGAGCATGAGTAATTTTTATCTTTATTTGATGGAAATTTTGCGATATTGTAACAAATGTAATGCATACGTAACGAGACGTACATCATATCATTACGAAAGCATCATTTCTATCTCATCTTTTCTTTCTTCGCGGTTTTTGGCGCATCCTTTTTTTATTTTAATTAAATAACATGTGCGAAATTAAACAATAAACGGTAATGTAATAAAAAATATACGTAACATCGATAACGGCTAAGACGCCAATCAGTTTTTCAATACCGAGAAATATCGTCAATTCAAGTATGCATTATTCTGGGAACCGAAGCAATCATCGACAGCATTGCCACAATAACAGCCGTCCAGATCGCCCGAAGATTCACCCGTGTTCGGTAGAGGGTGAATCACCCCAGGGATTTGGGTGGTGTTTAGCACGCTCCAGCGAATCGAAGCGTCGCCGTGGCCGAAACGAGAGGTTCGAGCGGCGATGTACGTTGGTGGAAGAAGGACGGGCCAGAGGTGGAGGACCAACGGTGCGTGACCCCCTCTAGAAGGGTCAAGTACCGGAAGTAGGCACCGAACGCGATGCCCCCCGAAAGCAGTGGGTCACGTGGATGAGCAACAAATTAACCGGCGTCGAAGCATCGCGGCTCGTTCGCCCCACCAGCGGCCAAAAACCTATCTACCCCTCTGATAGCCATCCCTGAACATCCCTCGGTTTACGTACACTGCCGCCATATGCTGCGCAGGTGAAGGGACTGTCCAGGCTGACACCGGCGGAACGACTCTGCTGCATTATCGGAGCAACTTCAGATGCAACTTCGAAATGACGATACACACGTGATACGGTCATTTCGAATAGAAACTGACGAATTTTATATATAACTTGCTGAATTTGCGCCAAGTTTCCTTTTGGAGGCAAGATTTCATTAAATATCTTCTTTTGCACTTTTTTAATTCACAGTGTCTAACAAATATCTATGTGCAATTAAGAAATAAAATTTAAATTATGTTGCAAAACCCATGCAAGGTTGAAGAAAAGCAAGATAGGAAGACTGTGGTTTCTTTTTATTTAATATTTAACTCAAAACGACTATTCCAATTTCGAATACGTTGCATATTGTGCACGACTGATACTACTTGTTTTTTTTTTAATGAATGAAGGAAACCTCGATTTTTATCATATACATTAAGATGTGTAACCAGAAAAGGAATTACGAGGGACAAGAAAGGTTCGAGATAATGTAAGAGAAAATCTACATAATCGCCGACAAGAGTGATCCATACACCTCGTTTACGTTACGTATCTTTGTTTACCAATTCCATGGAACATTAATTCAGTCCCGTCGTATCCCTGTCCCGTCCCGATAATAATACTAAATGCCCGCTTCTGTGTGCACGGATCCCCCGTCTGTGCTTCCCTCTCGCATCCACGAGAGACTTTTCGTGGAGACTCATAAATTTCTACATTAGCATCGGGAGGCTTGTGGATTGTGTGGCATCGCGGGGAAGTTTAATTTGGACGAATTTGTTCCAGCAGTTGATACAGCTGCGGAGAACGAGCTCCGTGCGATTAGATCGAGAATTACGCCTGAAAGAAAAAGAGGTGAAAATTTCCGTACGGTCGCGAGCGGAGTCCGATACGACGGTACGACGCGACGACTCTCGTTTTACGTGCCCCTTGACAAATCGTATCAAATCCTAACAGGGGAGCGAGACACCGCGACGCGACAATCGAAACGCGGAAACCTATTTGTAACCCAGGTTCATTCGATCAACGACGTGTTCCGGTTCTTATGCAAATGAGCCCACATTCACGTCGTCGCTATGGGCCGTACGTAACGTATACGTACGTGTGCGACGAGGTCACGGCACGATAATATCTAATGAAAAAGAGAAATACGTGGCGCTTCATTAAGGCGGCCGCATATTAACTTTTAGCTTTCAGAGATTTTTGAAGAAACGTGGAGCTCGATTGATTCTTATCGTGACATATAGAAAGCGGCAACAGGTATTATAACTTCGAAATGTCAATAGTTTTGTTATAATTGTCTTCTTCTTAATGAATTCATCGGAGAGGATTTCCTAAGTGCCGAGGTAAGACGTGATATCGTAGGATATTTCAGTTCACAAGAATCATACTTGATAGCATTTAAAGAGAAATGTTAATACGAATTAGTACCACGTTGATAAACCTTGTTATCTTATACAGTACACTGAGAGTGTACCCATTTTGTTGAATGAAACGAAATAATTTGATTGAATTATTTGGTTGACTGAACATGTAATTTGGTTGTGTAAAACGAAACATATGTTACTGAAAAGAAGTTAAATGTTACAACAACTAACTATTTTGTTTCCATGAGTTGTTTATCTGAACAAAATTTTTTGGTTGAGATATAACACATTCGTCCATCTCATCTCATCACGTCCTAAATAATTATGTTTGCTGCGTCAACTAAATCGTTTAGTTGAATATTATAAAAGGATTCTACGCATGTTCGCTCAACCAAATTTGCATGTTGGTAAAACCGAATTTTCCAACTAAACTTAGTTGTTGTATCAACCGAAAGATTTGTTTTCCCATATCGAAACAAGAAATTCAGTTGAGTCAACTAAATTTTGTTTCATTCAACAAAATGGGCCTTTCAGTGTAAAAGAAATTGTACAGCGTTGAAATCTCCGACGTATGCCATTAATCAACATACGACGCGAATGTAAAGCATTATTTATTCCCACGCAACAAGTCAATACACATCGGCAAAATAATAGCGCTTTTAGCAGATTCTGTAACAATAAATTGTTCACGATGCTCTTTTATCGGCTCCGTCGCTTTCGAGAGCGGACTGATAAACGGTAACAGCTTTAAGAACGCGATCGGTCCTCCAATCTTTGATCCAGGTGGTCCCGTGAGCAAGACTCGCCGCAGGTTCCGTTTTGAAAGAACGGTGCCGACGAAAAAAAGTGTCTTGGGCTCGATCAGGGATAATTGGGAACCTCGCTTTCCTCTCTGTAATAATCGGCGCATTTAGTAGTGACGTAAGCAAAGGCAGATGGCCCGTGCTTGTGTCATCGCGGGGCACCCGATGAGGGAAATTAGTCTGCTTTTCACCGAGTGTGCCAGATTACCAGCGCACGTCGCTCATATCGCCTTTTTATAGCAGACCACATACGTCTCGCTACATTTAATTATTTTGTAATATTGTACACGCGTGCGTTACAAAATATCACGCGTATCATGTAGAAAATATCTCTTGCCCGGTATCCATATAAGCTTTCAGTCGTAGGCACCGATTTTATGGAAATATTTAATTATGCCCCACTACATTTCGTGATTGACGGATAATTCTTAATGAACCGAGCTAATTTACGTGTCCTATTTAAACGTAAGATAATCTGTCTTGTTGGTTTTTCCTGTGACCGATGTTGCACTCACAAAAGGCAACCGTCAAGTGTTACAAGTATAAAATACGAATTATCGCCGATGACACCCGTAGTGTTCGTTTAAAGTTCACTTTCTGCGGGACCGCAACGGAAAAGTATGTATACGAAACGATACTGCACAGGTGGCACTGCAGAAGAACCACCTGCATCTATCGCGGTTATGTGCGAATGCGTGCGTGCGTGCGTTCGTAATAATACAAAAATAAATAAAATACAAGTTTAATTGATTTACCGAGTAATTTAATACTTACACGGAAAAAAACAATGTAGCTGCTGTAGCTAAAACTTAGCAAAATAGGGACAGCTAATATTTTAGTTGTGATAGCTCAATATTTTGCTACTGTGCCTATTGTATTAAGTGCGACAGCAAACGGTTTGCTGTCGTAGCAAAATATTGAGCTATCACAACTAAAAATATTAGCTGTCCCTATTTTGCTAAGTTTTAGCTACAGCAGCTACATTGTTCTTTCCGTGTACTGCGTAACACAAACAAGTTGTTCACTTGATGAAAGGGACTGTTAGTGTTCGATTGGAATACGTTATCTATTTCTCGTTTCAACATAATTTTATATTTGCAAAATTTTCAACGTAATAACATTTGTTCGCCTTATAATAATTTGATCGCCTTATAATAATCGTAAAGATTTATTTCAATATTATTAGAGTTTGGTAGCGCACACATCCGCAAGCCAATTAATCCCGCTAAAATAAGAATATTTTAATGGAATGGTTACGGAAGTATCCGAGTGTCGAGAAATCTTTCGGCTGCCAAGAAGAGAAGTTCGGAAATCATAATAACATACTCTCGAACCTTTATGCATTTTACGACCGGAGAAGGCGGCAGCAGCAATCTCTTTTAATATATAATCTTCGGCATTACCGTTTCGTCGAGCCCGAAAAATGGACCGGCGCGATGCTCTTAAGGATCCCCATATGGAAACTTGAACGAAATCCGCACGCATTGATACCTAAAGTGCATGCTCCATCTAAATAAACTTCGCCAGGTCTAAATAAAATTCCAACTCCAACAAACTACCGTTGCTAGTACATCCAGATAACTCGAGACTCTTTCAAATCTAAGACTTTACTTAAAGAAGTTAAAAGTTTACTTAAGAAATTTTACAGTAATTTTGGGCACTTGAAGTCATTTTTAGATAGCCAAGCCCGTCGAAGTTCCCGCTAGAGGGCCGCGCGACATAGCACTTTCTCGTAAGAAGAAAACCGCACGCGGTATTATCAGGGTTGGGAAAGTTACTTTATAAAAGTATCTGGTTACAGTTACAGTTTTTTCGCTAAAAATGTAACTAGTTTTTTTTTTAATTTTCTCAAAGTAATATCGATCTTGAATTAACGCACAAAACTTTATACCTTATTAAATATTATCCGCTGTATAATTATATTATTTGTGAAATGTATCGGCACGCGCTCTTGCGTATATGGAAAACGTATATGAAGCAATCTTTAATTGTACACATAAATTTTTGACGTGCGATAAGTCGGCGCGTGACAATTCTAAACTTGAGGTACATTTGTGCCTCCTGGCACAATCTACGTCCGCCGATCGTTTTTGCTAAAGTTTAACGAGCCTCCTGAGAAATTAAATTGAAAGAGTCCCGTGTGAAATACTTGGTCGCGCAATTATTATTGGATGAATCAAGCCGTCGCACTGCCGTTTTTACATCCGCAGCCGGGACGGCGTGTAAAATTATCGCGAACATAAAAAGACCTTAGCTCGGTTAATATCCGTCGGCTAATTAAGCGGGAAAAGGTTTATATGGTATTAAACGCAATGAGCTGCAATGTGTGCGGGGAAGAGAAAAAAAATTTTTTAATGCGATTTTTGGATTCACGAGCAATGTACGCATACTTTATATGCAGACACGTACACGTACACGCATGTACCTATAGAGCTGAGATATGGACAATTATTCGATTTATAGTGCATATATTTTTCACCGAAGGAATTCCTCAAATCCATATAAAAATGTACACAACTTTCTTTCGGCCAAATATTAAACTCCGCAAGTAACATATCGCAAGTGTAAAGTGTGATTAATATCATATAAAGAGGTCCAAAAATGAGCATAACTTGATGTGGCAATCGTCTTCGTTCAATAATTGATATTTTACACCGCGATGGCGGATAAAATAATTTACAAGATATTTCTAATTGCACTTGTAATGATAATTTCTTTAGTAGATAATTTCTGAAGTGCTTTGAGCAACGGAAAAAACATTGCGATACGTTCATCGAGTCGTTATTTTCACTTGAGGTAAAATACTTGTTTTCTGCATACTACAAAGCTATAGCTAAAGGGGGGAAAAATCTCATTCGTTGAAACTTTGACCTTTGCTAAGTTAAGGCTTAATAAAGTTTCGATAAAATTCTGCGCCCAGTCGCTTCAGGTGATTAATAAAACCGATTCTTGAGCGTCATTAAACCGGTTTCATTTCAAACGCATTCGCGTTACCCCAGTGACTCCGCGAGACCCAGTTTCGTGAAGCTCGTGCCGGGTTCGCGTCACCCACTTCCGCCGGCTGATCAGATATACGAGGAAAACCGGCGTGCCCTTCGTCCGCGCAGGTTGCAACCGCGATGGACGGTACGCGTGTATGCGCCTGTTACGCACATACGTCTACGTCATGCGCGTGCATGTGCAGACCGCGGCCGGTGATGAGAAATCGTCGTCGTCATCTGGAAATTGCGAAGGCAACCCCGACGCGCGCATCTCAAAAACTGGGCCAAATGTACGACAATAAATAATCCGTGCTAATTTAAACGCGTGGCATTCTTCGATCCACAAACGTCGCGTATAACTTTCAAAGCGTCTCCGAAACTGATAAATCCATCGATCTGCAGCTTCTCTAGCCGGATCGACAAAGCGACAAATCTTAATGAACCGGATAAATATGCATGATTGAGAGGCGCTCGCGAATTGATTTGTGAAAACAATCTTGAACCTATTATGTGAACGTACTAAAGAAATTTATTAAAAATATTTTTACTATCGCTTAACGACTGACAGAAGCACGCAACGGGTTTATTTTCCCATATATAAATCTATGTGCACGCAATGTGCATGTACGATTCGGTATGCGCACATGATGCACGAGTATCTTCAGCTGTCTCCCTATTTAACTGCCTCCCAGGAGAAAGGGAGACCTTCGGTGGAGAAGAAGAAAGAGGGTACGTTAGTAAGACTCCGTTCTCTGCATGACATTTATTTTTATGCCCACTCATTTGCACCCGCTTATGGTCGGGCACGTGCTACCCGGATCGATAAGGAATGGTCTTTGCATTGTATCGTTTCACACACCTCGTAAGTACATTTAGTGCATGTTGAACAATTCCTTCGTTATTAACACTTTTGTATTGTGCCGAGCCTCAAAAAATAGAATGAGCGTTTTTTATGTGCGATACAAACATATACTTCACATTGTGTAAACTAAGCATTGAAAGCGGTATAAAAATATTACATATTTTTCAACTTTATATAATAATAATGATACTAAAATTATCTTCATCTCTAATCGCTGATTTAAGTTGTCTTCTTGATAATTTCTTCAAGTTTTTATTAAATTGAGGCGTCTCTCTCAATAGTTTTATATAAAGGTTACGAGTGAAATAAAGCAAGCGTAAAACAAAAATTGATAATTAAAAATTAGAAAGGAGATAAAGAAAACAAAATGCAGCACAATACAAAAATGCAAGAAGATAAGGCGAGATCAATGTAAACGGAGGAACAGGCACAATGAAGGGTGCGCTCTCTGATCGCGAGGCGGCATCTTTCATAATGTGGATTATAAGCAGCCGGAGGATACCGCGTTTAGCCACGAAAACTGCAATAACGTAAGCTGAAAGGACCCAAATTCATACCATAACAGCGGTACGAAAGTATCCCAAATTTAAAATTACGCCGACAACTCACTTCGATAAGTATCATTATTGGGACAGAGCAACATATTAACCATCAGCAGAACGGTGCAAACCGCAAAAGCCATAAATTAATGATCTTTAAGGAAAAATGACGGTGGTAAATTATAATTTTATCGTCGATAGATGTGCGTCGGGTCAGTATTGTCGAAGGCGATTGGTCACATCGATCCGTTTGTGGTACCGATTTGCAAATAAATACGCGGTTGGAAATGAGCTTCGAGACCGACTGTCAATTTGACGATATTACTGGTTATATCAGTACACGGAAAGAAAAATGTAGGTGGCGAAAATTTGTTTCCCAGTGCAAGGCTCTTTATATAAAATATCTCTATATAAAATACATGAAATGTATGCACGTTAACAGCATACGTGAAAGAAAGAAACGCACGTCATGTGCATACGCGTGAATATAAGCCGGATTCTTTATTGTAAACTCTTGAGTACTTTGTACTACCTTACCTATTTTAAATCATCTAAGCAAAATTCATAAAATCTACTCTTGAATGCCGGCAATTTTTGTGCAAGTGTTAGACAAATATTTATGTAATTGATTTACGAGTAAATTGAATTTGTTCAATCTATTCTCCTCGAGACTTTTGTCAATTGCGCTTATACTTACTGTCCCTACAAATTTTACAATTCGAGAACGTTTCATTCTCACTTCTGGAGAACGATACGTGTGGCACGTGTTGGCACGAATTTAATACGTGCTATGTGTGTGGGGATGCGCTGTATCTTTAATCAAATAAGAGACAAAGAAGAGAGAGACAGCAAAGCCCGATGACTCGGGCTTTTCCAGGCTAAAGGAACGTCGGACAGCTGGCGCAAGGTGCCCCCTTTCTGCGTTCCTGCTGAAAGTCCGCTTACTGGACGCAACCTTGTGCTGTTTCCTCACAGCCACGTGCCAACTGAACCCCTGAATCCACCGAGCGTAAAAAGCTCGAAATTTACCACCTAATCTTTGACGGGTGAGAGTTATGTCTCACATCAGTGAACTGACGCCGGTTCTTTGATCTATCTCTCTCAAAATCGAATAGATGTTTCCAGGGTGGGGAAGCAACTCGTTACTTGTAACGAAGTTACAGTTGCAGTTACTCTTTTGGTGACTCTAACTTAACTTCGTTACCAACTAATTTAATAGTTACTTAATTTATATATTTTTTCTAAACATCCACATTAGGCCTTGCACTTGCGCATAAACGCCTTTATCGACGTTTTACAATTCAAATGCAGATTTGATATTTTAATTTTCTTGCAAGAAAGTAACTGCAAAGTAACGATTCGTTACTTTTTGAGCAACTGTAACTGCAGCTGTAACGCGTCACTTTCCAGAATTGGTAACTTGTAACAGTAACTATTTACATTTTTAGCGAGAGAACTGCAAGTGTAACTAGATATTTTTATAAAGTAACTTTCCCAACCCTGGACGTTTCATCCCTACTTCATCTACCCCAACGAAATATGTATAAGATTGTTTTTACGTGCTGTATAACGATTGTGAATCAATTAATACGTTTATACGTATACAAAAATTAATAACAAAACTCAATGCAGCTTTTGATAATTATACTACTTCATGTTAGATTTCAAAATAGAATTTTAGGGAGAATATCTACGTATGTATGTGTGTCTATGGCATATCCCAGATAGCACAAGACACTCCTGTGAACATTTTGAGAATATTCTTCAAGAATATTTGGAATATTCCATAGGTCATTCTTATATATTTGTCTTATGTTCATAGAATATTCGACTGACACTACTATAAATGTTTTTCAAATGTGAATAGAATAATCTATCGAATATAGCGTGTCGGTTATACATGATACGATCACAGGTTTCACTGCCTTTTGCGCGAGATAAGTGTATTGCGCAATAAACAATGCGCAATACATAAACTCGATGAATGTTAAAAAATTATTCCGAACAAATATTCCAAAGACATTCTCGACGAATATTCTGAAAACGTTCCCCTTCGTTATGAATATACGATTTCCAATTGTAATAATATATATATTTATAGAATATTCGATTGGAATGTTCTGAAATTAAGAATATTTGCACTCCAAAAGAATGTTCATAGAACCATGTGTGCTATCTGGGATCATATATTTTGTAACTTTTAAAATACTTGTAAATATTACTTCACACCTATTTCCATTATACATTAATTAAAAGTTTTAAGACTCGTAATTTCACATTTAATGAATTTAATAAGAAAATCTAAAATATCAGATAAATGTAATAAATAAAGGAAGACACACTCTGCAAAATTCCAAGAATTTTCTAAATTTTCAAGAATTACAATTCAGATAACTCAAAATGTAAATATTGCATCATTAATATACCGATTTATCAAGCAATTTCAGCTGAAGTTCTCCTTGTTGTCGTGAATTTTGTTTCCGAAAAACTTTGCTTTTAATTATATTAAAGAAGTCGCCTATTATGAACAAGGCTCCTAATATGAGATGACGTAATTTCTGCTAAATTAATAGGCACCACCCAGTGAGAAATGATTCGTCGATCGACATCGACATCGTCGAATTGACGTCGATTCGATATCATTTCGACATCGATCGACGAATCATTTCTCACTGGGCATCTGCTAATTCCACTATGCATTTATTGCCCTTGGAGTGAAGTCTGTTTAGTGGAAAATTGATTGTTAGATCGTGTAATCATTGCGAAAAAAGATTTGTGATCGAATTTGGACGTTGTAAACCTACTGTCTCACATTAGAATCCTATCTCATGATAGAGAACTTTCCTCTATGTGTAATATTTTTTCTGAAATACTAGTGACACCACGCAGACAATTCGTGAGCAATTTTACCTTAGCTTTCCCAGTGAGAATCGACGTCGATTCGACATCATTTCGACGTCGATCGACGAATCATTTCTCACTGGGTTGTGATCGAATTTGGACGTTGTAAACTTACTGTCTCACATTAGATGTTGTTGTTGTTGGTCTAATTAATGGCTCCCGGTCCAATCGCTGGATCGACACGGCGTCTCACATTAGAATCCTATCTCATAATA